>NC_091568.1:34096747-34131747 GCF_042767895.1 Penaeus vannamei | reverse complement strand
GGAAGAAGGGAAAAGAGACAGGGTTGATAATATTGAGATCGAGAACAAAGGAAAGGAATAGAGTAAAATGACCGATAGAAGTTGGAAGAGAAAGGAAAGGGGAAATTTGAAAAAAGGGCGAAGCTGAAAATTGTCTTGCTAATGGCAACAGCAGTAATATTGTAGTATAGAGCAGGGGAGCGAGCACGCACACGCACGCACCTACAGTGTATGCATGTGCGCGCGCGCGCATGTGTGTGAGTGAGTGCATGCGTGTCTGCCTGAGTTTATATATATATATATATATATATATATATATATATATATATATATATATATATATATATATATATATATATATATATGTATATATATATATATATATATATATATATATATATATATATATATATATATGTGTGTGTGTGTGTGTGTGTGTGTGTGTGTGTGTGTGTGTGTGTGTGTGTGTGTGTGTGTGTGTGTGTGTGTGTGTGTGTGCGCGCGCGCGTGCGTGGGTGCATGCGTGTCTGTATGTGTATGTGTAAAGACAAACGGACAGACACGGTCGAGGTAAATGTTCTTTTCCACCATAACAAATAGGTTCTAAAACAACCATAAAAATGCATAAAAACACGATAGCATAACAAGCAGCATAAAGCCCTTCACCCGACAATTATTTTTTTTTAACTATGTAATATTCTTTCTACCTCCCTCCCTCACCTCCTCCCCCTCTCGCCGCTTCGTCCCTTCCCCTCTCTTCGTCTTTCTTTCCTCTCCCTCCTTCTCTGGTTTATCACTTTGTTTCCCTCTCTCTCCTCCTTTTTAGTTTTACCACCCTCTCGTCCTCTCTCCTTTCCCTCCTTTCCTCTAGCTTTCTATGGTCTATCACCATCTCCTCTTACCCTCCTTCCCTCTTCCCTCCTTCCCTCCCTTGTACCAATCGCTCTCTACCTCCCTCACTTCCTCCATTCCTCTTTCTTCCTTCCCTCCCTCCCTCCCTCATCGCTTCCTCCCTCCTTCTTCCCTCCCTCCTTCCTTCCTCCCCTTTCAACTTACCCCCCTCTCCCCTCTTTCTCTTTTCTTTTCTCTCCCTTTGCTCTTTTTTCCTCCCTCCCCCCCCTTTTTCAACTTACCGCCCTCTCCTCTTTCTCTTTTCTTTTCTCCCTTTGCTCTTCTTTCCTGCCTTCCCCCCTTTTTCAACTTACCGCTCTCTCCCCTCTTTCTCTTTTCTTTTCTCTCCCTTTGCTCTTCTTTCCTGCCTCCCCCCTTTTTTCAACTTACCGCCCTCTCCCCTCTTCCTCTTTTCTTTTCTCTCCCTTTGCTCTTCTTTCCTCCCTCCCCCTTTTAAACCTACCGCCTTCTCCCTCTTTCTCTTTTCTTTCTCTCCCTTTGCTCTTCTTTCCTCTCTTCACCCCCCTTTTTTCAACTTACCGCCCTCTCCCTCTTTCTCTTTTCTTTTCTCTCCCTTTGCTCTTCTTTCCTGCCTTCCTCCCCCCCCCTTTTTTCAACTTACCGCCCTCTCCCCTCTTTCTCTTTTCTTTTCTCTCCCTTTGCTCTTCTTTCCTTCCTCTGCCCGTGACTCGACGCCCCGCAAGGCTGAGGGAGAGTGCGTGTAAGGTCTTGTCTGATAACGGGACCTCGACATGGGATTTATATTTTCTCTCTCATTATTTTCTCTCCCATTCCTTTTGGTTATTGTTGTTTTCCTCTTTCTTGTTCTTTGTTTATTTGTTTATTCTTTAGAGTTATTTTTTTCTGTTTTTTTATTGTGTTATATACGCTTTTTTTGTTTGTTTTTTTGGTCTTCTTCTCTGCCATTTTCTTGATACATACGTGTTTTTGTGTATTTTTCTTCTTCTCTTCTATTTTCTTCTGTTTGTTTACTGTCTTATCTTCTGTTGTCTTTTTCCTGTCTGTCTCACATGGTTTGTCCATTTCTTTGTTTCTCTGTTTCTTTATCAGTTCATTTACCTGTCTGTCTATCTACTTATCTTCATTTCAATGTCACACGCATAAAAAATAATTAAAAATAGAACTCTTGATTAAATGGAATTCAATCATTTGTTAATTAATAATCGTTATTATTATTATTTTGTTATAGTGACCGTAATGTCCAAAAAAATATTGTAATTTGCTTGGCAATGATAATAACGATAATGACAATTTTCTTTTATTTCTTTTATTTTTTACATTATTTTTTTTATTATTTTTTTACTTCTAATTTGAGCAAATGGAATACTTTAATTTGCTTGGCAATTATATTCACGATAATGACATTTTTTTCTTATTTCTTTTATTTTTTACATAAATTTTTTAATTCTTTTTTACTTCTAATTTGAGCAAATGGAATACTTTGGAGAAAATGAGAGAAAATGAACAAATTCAACGGCCATGGAAGGTGAACAGCTGAAGAGAAAATGGATGTTCTGTACTTGTGAATGTTCTTTCGTTATTGCGTAACTGAGATTATGCGTGTTCGTGTTCGCCTTGGGTTTGTGTGTATTAATCTATATATGTCTGTTTGTTTGTTTGTTTGCGTGTCTGTCTGTTTGTTTGTTTTGTTTGTTTGCGTGTCTGTCTGTTTGTTTGTTTGTTTGTGTGTCTGTCTGTTTGTATTGTTTGTTTGTTTGTTTGCGTGTATGTTTGTTTGTTTGTGTATTTGTTTGTTTGTTTGTGTGTCTGTCTGTTTGTTTGTTTGTTTGTTTGTGCGTATACATTCTCCGTCCTCTCATCCACCGTCTCCATCTTATTCCCCATTCGTACCTCCCCCCTCCCTCCCACCCCTTTCCGGTCATTCTTTCGACTCTCATGTCACCCTTCCATCACCCGCCCCCTCTTCCCCCCCTCTTCCCCTCTCCTCTTGCTCCTTGACCTTTCCCTGTTTCCATTATCTCCCTTCCCCTTTTTTTCTTCACCCCTTCCCCTTCCTCCCGCCCCCTCTCCTATTACCTTCTCTTCCTCTCCTTTCTTTCCTCTCTCTCCCTTCACCTCTCCCTTCCTTGCTTCACCCTCTCCCCCTCCTCCTTTCCTTCCTCCCCCTCTCCCCTCTCCCTCCCTTTACCCCTCCCCCTCTCCCCTCTCTCCTTTCACCCTCTCCCCTCTCTCCCCTTCCCTCTACCCCCTCCCCTCCCTCCTTTCCCTTCCTCCCCGTCTCTCCTCTCCCTCCCTTTACTCCCTTCCCCTCTCCCCTCTCTCCCTTTCACCCCCTCCCCCCTCTCCCCTTCCCTCACCCCCTCCTCCCTCCCCCCTTCCCTCTCTCCCCTCTCCCCTTCTTCCCTTCCCTTTACCCCATCCCCTCTCCCCTTTCTCCTTTCACCCCCTCCCCTTCTCCCTTCATCCCCTCCCCTCTTTTCCCTCTCTCCTCCCCTCTCCCCTTCTGTCTACCCCCTCCCCCTCTCCCCTCTCTCCTTTCACCCCTCCCCCTCTCCCCTCTCCCTCCCTTTACCCCCTCCCTTCTTCCCTTCCCTTTACCCCTCCCCTCTCCTCCTCCTCTCCCCTCTCTCCCTTTACCCCCTCCCCTCCCCCCTCCTCCTCTCCCCTCTCTCCCTTCACCCCCTCCCCCTCTACCCCCTCCCCTCTACCCCCTCCTCCTCTCCCCTCTCTCCTTTCACCCCCTCCCCCTCTCCCCTCTCTCCTTTCACCCCCTCTCTCCCTCTCCCCTTCCGCCTCCCCCTCCCTCCCTTCATCCCCTCCCCTTCTTCCCCTCTCTCCCTTCACCCCCTCCTCCTCTCCGCTTCCCCCTCCCCCTTCCCTTCTCCTCCCCAAAGAGGTAAACTTTCACGCCTGCGCACGAGACCGTTGCAGGACAGAGTTGCAATTGACGTAACTCGGTGTCGCTGCCGTCGTTGCAATGGTCCTCTCCCCCCGCCCCCTCCCTCCTCTCCTTTCCCTCTTTCCTTCCTCTCTCTTCTTCCTCATTTACTTTACCTATCTTTACCTTTCGCTATCTCTCTTCTCACCCTTTCTCTCTCTTTCTTTCTTTCTTTTTTCTTTCTTTCTTTCTCTCTTTCTCTCTTTCTCTCTCTTTCTCTCTATCTATTTCTCTCTCTCTCTCTCTCTCTCTCTCTCTCTCTCTCTCTCTCTCTGTCTCTCTCTCTCTCTCTCTCTCTCTCTCTCTCTCTCTCTCTCTCTCTCTCTCTCTCCTTTTCATTTTGCCTACCCAGGTCTTTCCCTTTTTCTCCCCCTTTTCCCTCTCTCTATCCTTCCTCTTCTTCATTTATCCTACCCTTGTCTCTCCCTCTCTTCTCCCCCTCATTTCTCTCTCCTTCCTCCGTCCTTTTCAAGTCTCTCTCCCTCTCTTCTCTTTCTTCCCTTCCCCCTCTTCCTCTCTTCTTTTTTATCCTTCTCCCCTTTCTCTCTTCCTTACTCTCACCCCCCCCCCCCCTCCCTTCTCCTCCTCTTCTCCTTACTTCTCTCTTCCTCCATCTCCCCTTCTCCTCCCTCTTCTTCATTCATCAACTCTCTCTCATTCTCCCCAATCCCTCTATTTTATCTTCCTTCTTCTTCCTCTTCTTAATCTTTCTTTCCCACCTCCTCGAATTATTGCTGTTCCTTGTCCACCATCTTTTGTTTATCTTTACTGCCGTTTTATGATTTTTTCTTATGATTTGTTTATTATCGGTAATTATAGATAATAAAATTAGCGAGAATGTTTACAGTTTATAGTCTATATAAAAGATATAAATATATGTGTATATATATAATGATAAGGATATTGATATTGATAATGATTAATGTGATGGTGGTTATGATGATAATGATAATGATAATGATAATGATGATGATTATAATTATGATGATAATAATGAAATAGTAATGATGATGATGATGATAATAAGGATAATAATAGTAGTAATAGATAACGATAATATTAATAATAATGATGTTCATAACGATTATGGTGATGATGATGATAATGATAATGATGATGATGATTATAATTATGAGGATAAGGAAATAGTATCATGATGATGATGATGATGATGATAATGATATTAATAATGATGATAATAGATAATGATAATATTAATAATAATGACAAATAATGATGATATTAATTATAATAATAGTAGTAATAAATGCCCTAATTATTTACTCACGAAGAAAAATAGTTGAGCGACAGACGCCATGTCGCTGATATGACGTAACGCTTTCAATGACTGTGAAATTAACTCGAATTGCGCGCGCTCGTGACAGTTAAAAGCACCGTGTTTACGTTTTACTTTTTTTTCTTTGTTTGCTAAGAGTTGCGTACTAAAAAATTATTATGAGTTTTGAGTTTCATGATAATTATGATCTCTTTGTGCAATGATGAGAACGGGGAACAGGACTGGAAGTAAAAATGAAGGATTTGGTAATATCGTTAAGCAGGATTTGGCGCCATTTTTTAAATATTTGTTTGTTTTCTTATTTTATAGTATTATTGATCCATTCCGTATTGTTTACTACTTAAAGTACAATTGTTTGTTATGTTGTATCAGTATTTGCTTCATATATTTTTTTTATCATTATAATTTTCAAGATAACTAGTGTCTTTAATATGGTTTAAAGTTTATATGAAACTTAGTGTTGCCATTTTGTTACTGTCGTTGTCAACGGTGAAAGTAAAGTGAATGTTGTATTTTTTCCGTTATTTTGAAGATGAATTTTCGTCATCAAGAGTATTGATGTCCACTCTCTACTTCTACATCTGTTAAGAACAAAGTTTCTGCTTCATCGATTTCGCGTCTCTTCTTCTTCCTCTCCTTCTTCCCTTTCACCTTCTCTTGTCATTTTCTACTTGTTTTTTCTTCTCCTCCTCCTGTTATTGCTGCTGCTGCTCCTCCTATTCCTTCTCCTCCTCCTCCTCCTTCTTCCTCCTCCTCCTCCTCCTCCTCCCCCTCCTTCTCCTTCTCTTCCTTCTTTATCATCATCTTCTTTATCTTGCCTTCCGAGTCAAGGGAAAGCGGGCCAGCTAACGGTAGAACAAATAGTTAATTAACCGACCGTCAAAATCAGTGGTTCCTAACCTATAGCTCGCGGCCACCATAGCATCTCATGTTTAGTAGAAAAGTGTGAAATCTTTGGAATTATATATATATATATATATATATATATATATATATATATATATATGTGTGTGTGTGTGTGTGTGTGTGTGTGTGTGTGTGTGTGTGTGTGTGTGTGTGTGTGTGTGTGTGTGTGTTTGTGTGTGTTTTTTTTATTATTAGTTCGATTTTTCATTAATTTGAATTTGGATTTTGATGTTTCCATTTTGGTTTCGTATACTTTTCACCCGATTCTTTTTGTTAATAGTGTTAATTTTCGTTTTTTCCTATCTTCTTTTATTATCTCTATGTCTTCTTCTCGTCCTTCTTATCCTTTCTCTTCCTCTTTCTTTCTTCAAACCACATAGAAAAATATGAATAGATACAAAGAATAACGTAAATGTTCATATTCCATAGAGAAAACAATAACAAAAAACAATAGAAACGATTAATATCAACAAAATAGATAAATTATAATCTCGAATGATATATTTCGTTTGGCTCGATTTCACTAGTTCAAAATCAAAGCAAAAACAATATCTTACTCGCCCGATTTATGTGCAACGGTGGGCGACAGACGAACAATTTGCATACAAAACGATAATATAATATAATAATATAATAATAATATAATATAATAGTACTGGCAGAAACAAGCACTCAGACGAACTCACCTCAAACTCACTTTTTATTTTTATTTCCTTTTGTTATGGTGAGTGATTTATTTGGCAGGTTGGTGGCGAGTGAAGGCAGGTTGAAAGGCTGGTGGTTGGTAGATATTTGAGAGAGAGCAATGTTGCATTCGATCAGATATAAACATCCTTTGAAGTGTATTTCTGTTTCTTTCTTTCTCTCTCTCTCTATCTCTCTATATATCTATATTTATATCTCTATCTATCTCTCTATATATCTATCTCTCTCTTTCTTTTCTCTCGTCTCTCTCTCCCTCTCCTTTTTTCTTCTTTCTCTCCTTCTTCTCTTTCTACATTTCCTTCTCCTTCTCTTCCTCTCTCTACTTCCCTTTCGGTCCCATTCACAAACCAGACTCACAAAAACCTCGAGAGACGGAAGGACCAGGCAGTACAGATGAGGGTTATTCTTCCTGTGTTTTGTGTGCATTTTGTTATTGTTGGTCGTTGGTTTATGTGTGCTTTGTTTTTGTTTTTATTTATTATTATTATTTTTTTTGGGGGGTGAGAGTGTTTTCTTACCGTTGGTCGTTGGTTTATGTTTTTTTTTTGTTTTTTGTTTTTGTTTTTGGTGAAAGTCTGTTTTCTTACCGTTTTAGTTTTGTTTTTTTTTTTTTTTGGGGGGGGGGTGAAAGTCTGTTTTCTTACCATTGGTCGTTGGTTTATATATGTTTTTTCTCTTTGTTTTTTGGTGAAAGTCTGGTTTCTTACCGTTTTGGTTTATGTGTGTTTTAATTTTGTTTTTCTATTTTTTTGGGGTAAAAGACCGTTGGTCGTTGACTTATGTGTTTTCTTTGTTTTTTTTACCGTTGGTCAATGGTTTATGTGTATTTTTGTTTTTCTCGTTTTTTTGTGAAAGACCGTTGGTTTATGTTTGTTTTTGTTTGTCTTTTGGGTGCAAGTCTTTTCATTATGTTTTTTCTTTTGTTTTGTTGTTGTTGTTGTTGTTCGTGATGGTGTTATTGTTATTTCTCATTATCATTGTTTTTATTGGCAATGTTGAGAGGCTGGAAAATGGAGGAGAGAGGAGAAGGAGGGAGGAAAGGTGAAAGGAGGAAAGCGAGAACGAAGGAGGACTGGGAAGGAGAAGATGAAGGAGGAAGAACAGAAAGGGGGAAGAAGAGGAAAGGGGAAATTGAGAAAGAGGGGAAATAGGCAAAGAGAGAAGGAAACAAAAGATTGGTTGAATTCCAGCACGCGTGGGGGTTGGTTGTCTCTATCGCAGTCTATCGATTCTCTCTCTTTCTCTTTTTCCTTTTCCTTTTCCTTTTCCTTTCTCTCTCTCTCTCTCTCTCTCTCTCTCTCTCTCTCTCTCTCTCTCTTTCTTTCTTTCTTTCTTTCTTTCTTTCTTTCTTTGTTTCTCTCTCTCTCTCTCTCTCTCTCTCTCTCTCTCTCTCTCTCTCTCTCTCTCTCTCTCTCTCTCTCTCTCTCTCTCTCTCTCTCTCTTTCTCTATTACCGATTTTGTGCAATTTGAGGCTACTGATAGGCCGAGACACGCTTACATGCTATTCTGCCATTAAACTTTTCCCCGTGTGTCTTATCTTCCATTAATGATAAGAGATAAATGAAACTTTTTTTTTTCATCTTGTTCCTTCCACTCTTATCTTTGATTATCAAAGGGTCGCCCGTAATTGGATTTCATTTTTTTTCTCTGTTTTAGTCATATTTCCTTATTTTTCGTGGTGAAAATTGGCTGCCATATGCATTGTTTACCTTTGTCCGATTTTGCGTCCTCTCTCAAACGGCTCCGACTTCCTTTTCGTTAACTATGGTATTGTTTCACGATCGAACGAACGGCCTTTTGACTTACGGCTTACGTGTTTTCAGACCTTTTTGGTATTGTCTTGACTCCTGAAAAAGAAATCAGACGAGGGAAAGAAAGAGAGGAAGAGGGAGAGGAGCCAATAGCGGACATCGTAGCCATAGCCGTTATCCGGACAAGTACAGGGAATTTGTGTATGTGGGATAGATTGATAGGCAAACAGGTAGATAGATTTTAAAAATATATAGATTTGGTTTTAATTCCATATGTTACAATGGATATTCTTTGCTGTGACATGCTCTCTGTTTTATTTTGTTTCTAAGTCGCCGCTGTGTGCAAGGAATGGACGGGGTTACCATCCACTGACGAACACGCTAACCGCAGCACTACACACTACATAGATACATAAATATCTGTCTATATCTGCATTCTCTCTCGAAGAATAAGAAGAGAAAGAGTGAAGATAATAACCTCACCTCTCTTTAAAAAATCACCGTGAGAGTACCTTGAGAGCCAGAAGGGCAGGAGATCACGGGGGGTGGGGGTAGGGGGTGGGAGGGCACAGGGCTTCCGGAAACCCCCGCTTTGACCCCCCAGCCAGCACGATCGTGTGTGGTCGTCGAAGCTTGCTTAGTTATACATTTCATGTGCGATTTTTTTTTTTTTTTTTTGAGTTATTTTTCTTTTCTTTTCTTTTTCCTTTTGACATCATCTGCCTGCCTTTCTGTCTGTCTGCCTATCTGCCTCTCTCTCTCTCTCTCTCTCTCTCTCTCTCTCTCTCTCTCTCTCTCTCTCTATATATATATATATATATATATATATATATACACACATACATACATGCATACATATAAATATATGTCTGCATGTGTGTATGCGTGTGTGTGTGTGTTGTGTGTGTGTGTGTGTGTGTGTGTGTGGGTGTGTGTGTGTGTGTGTGTGTGTGTGTGTGTGTGTGTGTGTGTGTGTGTGTGTGAGTGAGTGAGTGTGTGTGTGTGTGTGTGTGTGTGTGTGTGTGTGTGTGTGTGTGTGTGTGTGTACACACACACACACATATATACAGATAAACACAAACCTGTTGGGGCCGACCCAACCATCCCCGTGTTGTTCGCAGTAGGCCAGCGTTGCCTCCGTGAAAGTAATGTTAGCTTGTTACGGTATCGGCGCGTCACAGTCGTTACGGCTGCGAGAGGCGCGTAGACATACATTGCGTCACCTTCAAGAAAGCTCTACACTCGCGAGAGACGGAAATTATAGAGCTGGAGATCTTGTTTTTCTTTCGCGTGTGTGATTTTGTGGGTTGCGTCGGACATGTTGGAAAAAATATTGAGTGTTTTTTCTTTCTTTCTTTCTTTCTTTCCTCCTTTCATTCTCTCTTTCTTTCTTTTTTTGGCTGCGTTACTTCGTGGTGGTTTATGTTATGAATTGTTGGTCTTACATGTTTTGGAAAGAATTAGAGAGAGAGGGAGAGAGAGAGGAGGGGGATAGAGAGAGAGACACACACACACACATAGAGGAGAGATAGTGAGTGAGTGTGTGAGTGTGTGAGAGGGAAAGGGAAAGGGAGGGAGAGAGAGAGGAGGGGGGATAGAGAGAAGAGGGGGAGACAAAGGAGGGGGGATAGAGAGAGAGAGAGAAGGGAGGGGGAAGAGAGAGAGAGAGAGAAGTGGGGATAGAGAGAGAGAAAGGGAGGGGGATAGAGAGAGAGAGAGAGAGAAGTGGGGGATAGAGAGGGAGAGAGGGAGTGAGGGAGAGAGAGAGAGAGAGGGGGGGGAGATATGGGGAGAGGGAGGGAGGGGGAGAGAGAGAGATAGAGGAGAGGAGAGATAGAGGGAGGAGGAGAAAGGAGGAAGAGAGAGATAGAGAGAGAGAGAGATAGAGGGAGAGAAGAGATAGAGAGAGAGAGAGAGAGAGAGAGAGAGAGAGAGAGAGAGAGAGAGAGAGAGAGAGAGAGAAGAGAGAGAGGAGGAGGAGGGAGAGAGGAGAGAGAGAGAGAGAGAGAGAGAGAGAGAGAGAGAGAGAGAGAGAGAGAGAGAGAGAGAGAGAGAGAGAGAGAGAGAGAGACAGACAGACAGACAGACAGACAGACAGACAGACAGACATACACAGACAGACAGACAGACAGAGACATAGGCAGGCAGGCAGAAAGCACGGAAACAAACTTGAATAATTAATAGATTAATTTCTCTGAACGAGTAGAAAACATTTTCCTCTTAATGGCTGGAAAAGGAAACAATCACACGATGGTTATTTGAACACTTTTTCTAGCGAGTGAAATGCCATGAATGAATCCCTCGCTTTTCTACATTGATTTTTATTTTTATTTTTTCCTCGAATTTGCTCAAGTACGAATCATATATTAATCATCTTTGACAATTTTCGCTCTATTTCTCGATCTACGGTTTGCTATACTGGGTCTTTGTGTTAAACGAGAGGTGGGGGGGGGGGGTGTGGTTGGCAGTTTTCGCTTGTCACGCGAAAAGTTTGAGGTAAAGTGACTAGTTATGATGGTCTTTTAATGCGTGGTTGGCGGGGAGGAGAGAGAGAGAGGGAGGGGAGGTGAAAGGGAAGGGGAGGATGGGGAGAAAGGGGGAGGAGGATGGGGAGAAAAGGGAAGGGGATGGGGAGAAAGGAAGGGAGGATGGGGAGAAGGGAGGAGAAAGGGAAGGGGAGGGAGAGAAAGGGAAGCGGAGGATGGGGAGAAAGGGAAAGGGAGGATGGGGAGAAAGGGGGAGGAGGATGGGGAGAAAGGGGGAGGAGGAGGAGAAGGGGAGGGAAGAAAGGAAAGTAGAGGAGGGAGGAAAAATGGATGGGAGGGGAAGAAGGAAAGTAGGAAAAGGGGAGAGGAGAGGAGGGTGGATAAGAAGGTGAGGGGAAAAAAGGGAAGGAGGGGAAGGAGAAGGAGATGTGGGGGAAGAAGGAAGGGAGGGGGAGGAGGGGAGGGGAAGACGAAGGTGAGAGAGGGAAAGGGAGGGAAGGGAGTGGTTAGGAGAAGAGGAGATGAGGAGGAGAAAAGGGAGGGGGAGAAGGGGAAGGGAGAGGTGGAGGAGAAAAGAAGGGGGGGAGAAAAGGAGAGGAGGGGGAGGTGATTGTGGGGCGTGTTGAGTATGCTATGAGGGGGTGGGTATTTTCTTCTTTTTCAGTATGGGTGTATGTTTGTGTGTGTGTTTGTACGTGTGTGTTTTTGAGGGTGCGTGCGTTTGTGCGGATCTGTGTTTGTGTGTATGTGCGTATGTGTGTATTTGTGTGTGTGTGTGTGTGTGTGTGTGTGTGTGTGTGTGTGTGTGTGTGAGGGTGAGAGAGAGAGAGAGAGAGAGAGAGAGAGAGAGAGAGAGAGAGAGAGAGAGAGAGAGAGAGAGAGAGAGAGAGAGAGAGAGAGAGAGAGAAAGAAAGAGAGAGAGAGAGGGAGAGAGAGTGTATGTGTGTGTACGTGAATATGCATATGCCTTTACATTACGTGTCAGTGCATGGGCGTGCATGTTCATAACCATCCGTCCTCAACGAAGCATCAGTTTTAACGAGTCTCCCAGGAGTCATCTCCGTTTTCGAAGGAAATTACTTCTTAATATTGCAAAACTTCGCTGTACAGACAGTTATATATATATATATATATATATATATATATAAAAAATCGGTGGCATACGCACACATACAGACACACACAAACACACAAACACACACACACACACACACACACATACAAACACACACACACACACACACACACACACACACACACACACACACACACACACACACACACACACACACATACGCACACACATACACACATACAAACAAACACACACACACACACACACACACACACACACACACACACACACACACACACACACACACACACACACACACACACACACACACACACACACACACGTGCACATGTACAAACATTCGCACACGCGCTTCAACACTTACAGTACTATTATTACAGCAGGCAAGCGAGCGAACACGACAGACTGACAGACGGGCCGGCAGACATACAGACTGACAAGCAAGCAGACAGACAGATATACTGACAGACAAACGGGCAGACAGACATACAGATAGACTGACAGACTAATAGCCAGGCAGACATACAGACACATACTGACAGGCGAGTAGGCAAACTTACAAACAGAGAAGCAGACAGACAGACATACTGGCAGACGGGTAGGCAGACATACAGACTGACAAGCAAACAGACAGACAGACATACAGATAGACAGACAAACTGGCAGGCAGACATACAGACACATACTGACAGGCGGGCAAGCAGACATACAGACTGACAGGCAAACAGACATACATACTGGCAGACAGACATACAGACTGACAAGGAAGCAGGCAGACATACAGACACATACTGACAGGCGGGCAGGCAGACTTACAGACTGACAATCAAGCAGACAGACAGACATACTGACAGACAGACAGACAAACGGGCAGGCAGACATACAGACACATACTGACAGGCGGGCAGGCAGACATACTGACTGACAGGCAAGCAGACAGACAGACAGACAAACGGTCAGGCATACATACAGACACACGTACTGGCAGGCGGGCAGGCAGACACAGACAGACAAGCAGACAGACAGACGGGCAGACACGCAGACTTTAAAACCATTCAGCTTCGTCGTAAAATCTCATTGCGCTG
This sequence comes from Penaeus vannamei, assembly GCF_042767895.1. Classification (NCBI taxonomy): domain Eukaryota; kingdom Metazoa; phylum Arthropoda; class Malacostraca; order Decapoda; family Penaeidae; genus Penaeus; species Penaeus vannamei. Next base: position 34,118,630 of record NC_091568.1, on the reverse strand, counting down.
TCGCAGTGACGTCACTCGCAACAGGAGGAAATTTAGCAACACTTGCACGCTGCGTTTTCTCTCTTGCAACACTCGTTATTAGTCGATTTTTTTTTTCTTCTTTTTTCTCCTTCAATTCCTTTTCTTCGTCTTCTTTCTTCGACTTTTGTTAATCTGATTCTTCCTCTTTTCTTCTCTCTTCCTCCTTTTCTCATCCTTGTTCCTTTCCCCACCGTTTGCTCTTTTTCTTATCTTCCGTTTCTTTTTCCCTCCTTCTCACTTTCTTCCCTATCCTTGTTCTCCTCTTCCTTCTCCTCCCGCCTCTTATTCCACCTCTTCGCCCCCTTAGCCCTCTTCTTCTTCTTCCTTTCTTCTCTTTCTCTTCCACTTCCTTCCTTCTGTTCTTCTTCTTTCCTTCTCTTCCTCTTCCTTCCTTCTCTTTCTCTTCCTCTTCCTTCCTTTCTTCCCTTTACCTTACTTCTTCTCCACTTCCTTCTCTTTTTCCATTCATCTCTTCCTCTTTCTTTTCTTCCTTTCCTCTTCTCCATTCTCTTCGCACAATCTGTATGACATCTTCAAACCCAAAACCACTTTCTTCAGTAGCCAGTATTGTGTCTACCATTTTTTTTCTTTTTTTTGAAGGCGACTAAAACTCTCATAAGTTCGTCTTTTTTAAATGGATACTGACTCATGTTGGAGTTTTATTTAAGGACTCTAATAATTGTTAAAAAAAGGAAAAAAGAGAGAAGTAGAATATATTATATATATATATATATATATATATATATATATATATATATATATATAGAGAGAGAGAGAGAGAGAGAGAGAGAGAGAGACTCTAGACAAACAACAACAACAAACCTCGAAAACAAACTTTCACAAATTCGAAAAGTTTGAAATAAGCAATAAATGGCTCTCGACTTCTATTCAATTACGTCCAATTTTTGCCGTGACTGCCGCCTAAGCCTCTCGCGTTTGCTCGCATCTCAGTAGCACGATTATGTCATTTGGGGCAATGGCGAGCGTGTGCACTTCTGCAGTTTGGTTGAAGATTTTTTTTTTTTACGTAAAAGTTACGAAAAAGAAACTTGGAAAGATTGTTGGAAATGATGGCGGAAATGTGATTTTTTTTTTTTTTTTTTTTTTTTTTTTTTTTTTTTTTTTTAAGAATCGCATTTTTATGGAATGTGTATATTTCAGATTCATTCGTTCAAGTGATGATTTCATTGGAATGTTTCGAAGCAATAAATAGTTGATGAATTATGGCGTGAATGTATTTCAAAACTACTGACGAAACAGACACTAACACAAATACCATCTTGGTAAACATATTAGGCATAAAAAACAAAGACAAAGACACATTGAGTCACGTAACTCCAAAACCCACTCTCCCACAAACCACATTTGACCTCAGCGACCTAACCTTCCCTGCCGTGACCTCCTGCAGGTGGTGAAAGAGCTGCTGCGAGATGGCGCCGACGTCCACCAGAGATGCCGCTGGACGCACATGACCGCCCTGCACTACGCCGCCTACTTCGACGTGGCGCCCGTGCTCGACCTGTTGCTCAGGGACCCTAAGGGTAATTTTTTCCCTTTTCTTTTCTGTTGTCTATATACTTTGATCATTTATTTATACACTCTGTTGATTTATTTATACTTATTTATTTTTAATTGAGGCGAATATTTCTGTATGGATTTTAATGAAGTCTAAATTTCTCACAGAAAATGTCTTTTACCGGCGTGGAAAATCCAGTTTCTCCAAAGATTCCGAGACACTCATGTATTTTTTAAATGTTTCACCATCTCCCTCTGTATAAAAAATATGCGTTTGTACACGTAGTGATCTTTACCTTACTCCCCAGGCGTATGTATCAACGACGCCTGCCTGGAGTACTCCGGCGGGACTCCCCTGCACATCGCCGCCGCCAACTTGAGTCTGAGTGCCACCCGGGTCCTCCTCCAGCACGGCGCCCTCCCGACTCTCACCGATACCCAGGGACGCACGCCCTTCCGTAAGTTTTTTTTTTTTTTTTATAAGGGATGGGGGGAATCTGTTATTGATGTTGCGTTGTCTCGTTGTGGGGATCTTGAATAATGAAATAGATTATGGGTCTTTCGTTCTCTCTCTCTCTCTCTCTTTCTCTCTCTCTCTCTCTCTCTCTCTCTCTCTCTCTCTCCTCTCTCTCCTCTCTTTCCCCTCTCTCCTCTCTCTTCCCTCTCTCCTTTCTCTCCCCTCTCCCCTCTCTCTCCCCTCTCTCCTCTCTCTCCCCTCTCTCCTCTCTCTCCCCTCTCTCCCTTCTCTCCCCTCCCTCTCTCCCTACCACGCTCATTCCGTCCTCTTCCTATCCTTCCTTTCCACCCTTCCACTTTCCCTCCTCACTACCTCCCCCTTCCTCGATATAACTAATCCCCCTCCCCCTCCCACAGAATGCATCCCCACCCCCGACCAATACGAACTGGTCCCCGATGTCCAAGATGTGATTGGGCGCCTCCGTGCTCTACTCTCCCCTACCGGCACCCACGCCCACACCTCCGCCCATGCCCACAGCTACGCCCACACCAACAGCCAAGGGTCTTCAGGAAGGGCTGTGCTCAAGGCCATGGGATTGAAGCTCGGAGATCGGGTTCTGGTGAGCGGCGTCAAGACCGGGACGCTGAGGTAAACAAAGGCGGTGGATTCACAGGGACTGGGTTCCTCCTGTTCTCTTGAAATGTGTGGCTTTGTCTGTGAAAGAAATTAATGAATTATCATTATTTTATATATGATTATTATTATTATTATTTTTTGCGTTTTGTTATTTTTGAAGATTTTGTTTTTGGGAAGCTGACGACTGGTTTAAGATGCTTTGATTTTTTCAGAGGTTTTCCTTTTGCTGAATTGTTAGTGTTTTCAAAGACTAAGGGCACAAAAATATTTTTAAAACAAACGGATATATTTGAGAATGTTTAAAGATATTATAAGTTAATGAAGAAGCTTAAGAATATACAGAAATGCACTTTTAAAAATAAAACAATAAAGGAAGTGTCACAAGTTGCCTTCAAAGTGGATACAATCAAGACTGAATAACAGGACTTGATTTTCTTTTTCATTAAGCTCTTCCTTCTTGCTATAGGTTCGTTGGCGCTACAGAGTTCTCGACGGGTCTGTGGGCGGGAGTCGAGCTGGAGACTCAGTCCGGCCGCCACAATGGCACTGTCAAGGGCGTCATGTACTTCCGGTGCGCCAACAATTATGGTAAGATTTTCTTTACGCTTTGGGATTCCATGTTCTCTTCCTATCATAATTTTGTGAAAAAAGAAAGTATAAACACTGAATAAACACTGCCTTTACATATCCCGCCCCAAAACTTTACCTCCCGCCCCCTCCTCCTCCCGCAGGAGTTTTCGTGCCAGTGAACCGCCTGACGAAGATCCCCAACGTGAGCGGCGGCGGACGCCAGGGCCGCTCCACCTCCGTCGCCCACCGCCAGCAGCGCTCCCCGAGGGCGGGCGCAGGGGCGCACCCCAGCCGCCGCTCCGCCTCGCTGCCGCCCGGACGCGTCAACCACGGCCGCGTCGACGTGTCCAGGGTGGCCTCGCGGGTCGCTCAAGGTGCGCTTCCTCACTGGTTGTTGAGGTCCTTTTTCGTCCTTTCATAAGGATTGCTAAATTCCTCTTGGATTAAACGCATTATCGGATCCCTCAAGGTGAACTATGGTAAACCATAATCATGATATTATGAGTGCCTCCTTTGTTATCCACCTGAGGAGGATCAAGTTCTTTTAATCCGAAGCGTTGTGTGGTGGATGAAGCCTGGTTTTTCCTTCCAACTTGACATTGCAATTCCTAACGCCACGCCCCCCCTCTCCCCCCCAGACATCCGCAACACCACCCGCAAGATCGTAGTGGGCGACCGCGTGTACGTGGACATGGGCGTGGGAAGCGGCTCGTCCCAGCGCGCGGTGACGGGCGTGGTGAGGTACACGGGCGCGGTGCACTTCGCCTCTGGATTCTGGGTGGGCGTGGAGCTCGACATAGCAAGGGGCACCAACGACGGCTCGGTCAACGGCACGCGGTACTTTGCCTGCAGGAACCAGCACGGGATCTTCGCCGCGCCCTCCAGGGTCATCAAGTAAGTCCCCGCGGTGCGCCGGGTGTGGGCGTGGAGGCGGCAACAAAGCGGAATAAAAAGAGGCAACAGCGGAATGGAAATAAAAAACTTTAGTGTGGGTGTGTTAAAAAGAATGAAAGCCATTATGGTGTGGATGAGACTAAAGTGTGGCTGCAATAAATATATATATATATATTTATAATAATTAAGGACACTATTAAAACAAATTAAAACAAATAGGGATATAAACTGTTTTGGGCTTGGAATCGATGTTCAAACTAATCACTATTAGTTATAAACCACGGTGTAGCACTCGTCGGGTAACGTAGTAGAGGCTTTAGCAGTAGTTTGTGTAAAATCAAATTGCACCCCATCATTAAACACGCAGCCGTCTATTAGCTAACAAACAACTAATAACCTTTAAGAGTCATGTAAACTTTCCATAGATCTTAGCAGCTTCATAACTCGTAGAAATGAAGACTAACACTTCCTCTCCTTTTCCCTCTCCTCTTCCCTTCCTTCCCTCCCTCCTTCCCCCCGCCCTCGCCGCCCCCGCAGGATCAGCAGCGACCCGGACGCGGAGGACGTGGGCGCCGACATGCGTCACAGCCGCTTCTCCCTCAGCTCCACCCACGGCTCCACCCACGCCATCAACACCTCCTGCAGCGGCTCCCTCAGCCTCGGATACTGCCCGCCGCCGCCCTCCTTCGCCGGCACAGGACCCATCAGCCTAGGGACGAGCATGGGGAGCTCCTCCTCCGGCGCCGTCCTGGGCACGAGCGTGGACGACCCCTTCGACGAGTGCGCGCACGTGCCTCCCGCCAGCCACCTCCTGGACGACCAGGCGCAGGGGGCCCTCGCCAGGACGCACTCGCTCAAGACGGCCATCTACCCCAGCACCACCATGACCAGCCTCAACAGGTCCTTCTCCGCGCGGTGAGTCCTCGGCTTCCCTCGGCTTCTCCGTCCCCCTCCCCCCTCCTTTGCCCTTGGCCTTTGCCCTTTCTCCTTCTCGAGTTTTTCTTTAGTTTTGTACGATTCTTAACCTGCTTCCTAACGAAACCAAGCTTCTGTCTCTCTCGCTTCGGGATTGCATGTAATCATTAAAAAAAAAGTAACTGGGGGATATGAAAATACGAGCGCCCGCGCGCACCCATGCACGCACGCACACACACACACACACACACACACACACACACACACACACACACACACAAACACACACATACACACACACACACACACACACACACACACATACACACACACACACACACACACACACACACACACACACACACACACACACACACACACACACACACACACACACACACACACACACACACACACAACAACAACAACAACAACAACAACAAGACAAACCAACCAACCTACGCACATATCAACTCTCCCAACCTTCGCCACCCACCAATCCAACCCCCCCCCTTCCCACCAACCTTCCCAATCTTATCTCCCCCTCTCCCCCCTCGCAGCTACGTGTCGTCCCGGCAGCGGCAGGAGGAGATCGAGCGCGCGGCGGAGGAGCGGAAGAAGGAGCAGACGTGGTGCGACCCCCCGGTTCTCCCCGGACCCAAGAACCCCAAGAAGAAGACCGAGGACCAGCACTGGCTCGAGGTCGGACACAACGTCTTCTACAAGAACGAAGTCGGTGAGTTGCTGTTGTTGTTTTCGGGCGTGGGAGAGCAGAGGGAGGGCGGAAGGGAATAGGGGAATGGGAGGAGGGAAGGAGAAGGGGAAGGGGAGGAGGGCGGGAGGGGAAGGGGAGGAGGGCGGGAGGGGAAGGGGAAGGGGAGGAGGGAAGAGGGGAAGGGGAAGGGGAGGGGGAGAGGAGAGAGGAGGGGAGAAGGGGAAGGGGAAGGGTAGGAAGGAAGAGTGGAGGGGGGAGGGGGAAGGGGAAGAAGAGGGATGAGGGAGGGTGACTAAAAGGAGAGCGGGAGGTGAGGGGAAAAGGAATGGGAGACGAACAGGGAAGTGATGGAGGTGTGGTAAGGAAAGGAAGAGGAGATGGAAGGGGAAGGGATAGAGAGATGAGGGGAAGTGAGGAACGGAAGGAGGATAAAGGGAAAAGAGAACATAGCAATCAATTTCCTCGTATTAGATTTTATTATCAGAAAATTATTTTGAACATCATTCAAAGTAGATTTAACTCTTCCGTTCTTCCATTTGCCTTCGTCATTCTCCCTTTCTTTTGTCTCCTTTACCCGTGTTTCCCTTTTCTTCCTTGGGCTTAGAAAAGAAATTCCAAATCCCCCCCTCTCTCTCTCTGTCTGTGTCTGTCTGTCTCTCTCTCTCTCTCGCTCTCGCTCTCTCTCTCTCTCTCTCTCTCTCTCTCTCTCTCTCTCTCTCTCTCTCTCTCTCTCTCTCTCTCTCTCTCTCTCTCTCTCTCTCTTTCTCTCAATCTCTCTTTGTCTCTCTCTTTGCTCCTTCCTTCTTTCCATACCTCCTTCTCAACCAATTATCTCCCACCACCCTCCTTCTTCCCCTTTATTCCACTCTTCCTAACTCCCTTATTTTCCAGGCGTGATCAAGTACATCGGGCGCGTGGACTTCGAGGCGGGCATGTGGCTGGGCGTGGAGCTGCGGGCGGCGAAGGGGCGGCACGACGGCATGGTCCGTGGGCGCCGCTACTTCACCTGCCGCCCACGCCACGGCATCATGGTCCGCCCCAGCAAGGTGTACGTGAGGGGGATCAACGGAGCCAAACTCGTGAAGCCCGAGGAGGAGCTCGAGGAGTAGAGGAGCAGCTCGTGAAGCCCGAGGAGGAGCTCGAGGAGTAGAGGAGCAGCTCGTGAAGCCCGAGGAGGAGCTCGAGGAGTAGAGGAGAGGGTCCCGCTCGGGAACTGTTCGGAAGAGTCGATGGAATTTAGGAGGATTAGACTTCTGTGTCTTTTCGTGTCGCTCGTGATGGCCTTTCGGTTCTAGTATATGTATATATATATATATATATATATATATATATATATATATATATATATGTATGTATGTATGTATGTATGTATGTATATGGAGAGAGAGAGAGAGAGAAAAGGGGGTGGGGGAGTTTGGTATCCTTCAAACAAAATATAATTCTTGTCGTTTTAGTCGTTTTTGTTGTCGTTATTATACCTTCTTGGAGAGTTTGAGGATGCGGTGACGGTTGACAGAGAGGGGGAGACACAAGTTCATGTAAATAGTTCATAGGTTTTAGGGTAATATATTTTTAATCTATGTTTCTACTCTGTTCCTTGTTTTTTTGTAATCGAGGCCAAAGTTTATATATTTTCTTTTCGTATTTCATCTTTTTTATTCGTCTTTTTTTTCCTTTGGCTTTTCTTACGCAGATGCGCTCTGTACGAAACTGACCCAAAACGAAGACAACCGCATGGCTATAAAATCTTTTTTCTCTGTAGGCCTATTCAAATGCACTTGTTTTTCATCAATACTTTGTTTCTGCCTCGCTTCTTTGACGTGAACATGTATATTATTTGAAGCAAAAGACTATGCACCATCTAGGATTAAGTTGTAGGTAAGATGCTTTAATTAGTCATAAAGGTGATGGCTGAAGTGTTCGATGCGCCGTAGAAAACGCGAAAGAGTTGAAGCTCAACTTGTTTTTAATTCTGTTTTGTTTCTTTATTTCTGTAATGTGGTCTTCCTGTTTCAAGGACCTTCTGGAATCTGGGTAAACACACAGTACTTGTTTAAACCGATAAAACCTTAATTCTTTCTTAATATGAATTTTCTTAATCTTATGATCTGGCGGTGAATTGGAACGCAGGTAGTTTCAAATCGGAAAAATATGCATTTTTTTCTAATTGGCCAGTGAAAATGCACAATGACAAGTCACGATAAAATATAAATTCATTTGCTAACAAAAAACAAACAAACATTTACTGTCTCTATCTGTTAAAACATATTTTTCTCAGTGTTTCTCTACGTTTTTGTTACGATTTTTTTCTACGATAGTAATATATATGGACATTTATATATTGTAAATATCTACGTACAAGTGTTAAAAGAAGTTTCATTACGCAAGCTTTGTTATAACCAATTATTATGTTTAACACACTGGCTTCTCTAGTGGCCCAGAGATCATGCTATGTGTGGCCATGTATATATGGATTATTATGTTACAGACTTCAATAAAGAGTACCATAAACTACTGTTGATTTTATATCCGAGTTCTGTGGTCTTTATCTATATATAACGATGTAATGACAATTAAGTGATAATGAAAATAAAACTGATTACCTCTAACATGATAATATTTGTGTACAATTTAGTATATGATCACATTATCCTAAATCTTGATCAATTTCAAATTCAAATTAAACTTGAGGAAGGCTGCTTTAACCGGAGATGGATGGCACAACTGATTATCGCATAGATTAGTACTGGAAAAAAACTGATGATATCACACACACATTTGGACTTCAAAAAGGCTTTTGATAGTGTCTCATAGAAGACTACTGTGGAAATTAGAGCACCTAGGTGGAGTGTAAGGCAAACTACTCGACTTTCTTCATGAAACACAGATGAGCACAGTAATTAGAGGGAAGTATTCTACATGGCGACGAGTAGCCAGCGGAGTGCCTCAAGGATCGGTGTTGGCGCCGATTATGTTTACTAATTTCATTAATGATTTAGGTCGAACATGAGCCCAGGTAGTTAGCTAAATATGTTTGCAGATGACGCGAAGATACAAAAAAAAGATAACATACACTCCTCATGCCAATGCCTCCAAAGTGACATCGAGGACTTATTCATGTGTTGTAAATGGAAAATTCAGTACCAATAAATCCCACGTTGTCAGGTACGGAGAAAGAAATCGCCCACTATTCCAATATAAATTAGGAGACGCAATATTAAACACAGCTGACAGAGAAAAAGATCTTGAAGTAATCATCATCTGAAACCTAAACCCAAATAATAATATAAATGAAAAGGTCCACAAAATGCTAGGACTGACTGCCAAAATGAGGGCATTTGTGTATGTGGATGAAGATATGGTAAAGAAGATCATTATAACAATCATAAGACCAAGTCTTGAGTACGGTGCAGTGGTATGAAGTCCACACTTAATAAAGGATATTGACAAACTGGAAAGAGTTCAGAGAGCGGCCACAAGCTGAGCACCTACTCTAAGAGATCTGAGTTACGAAGATAGACTAAAGAAATTAGGACTTACTACCTTGGCAGAAAGAAGGAAAAGGGGGACATGATTATGATTTTAACCTGTATTACAGGAAAAGTGAAGATAGATAAAGAGGACTTTTTAATCTTGAACACAAGAACGAGAGGACACAACAAAAAGTTGAAAGTAAAAAGAGGTGATAAAGATGAAAAAAAAAGCTTCCCAAACAGAAATATTGAAGCATGGAAGTCTCCCTAAAAACGTAGTGTGTGCCAAAAATGTAAATCAATTTAAAAAGTTATACGACAATTTAAATATAGCAGACAGGACCACCTCAGCTTAGCTCTTCTCCCGTATTGAAACAACCAGGTAAGAACACAGACACACACACACGCACACACACACACACACGTGCACGCCAGATTTGAAAGTTTGTAGACTCCGCGGCTCTCTTAAAAATGTGTATCCAGAAGACATCCACAAATTTCGGACGTATACTTTTCGGGCCGGACGGTCTGGTCTAATCATTATCAAGATTAAAACGTGTCGAATTTGCCGTGATTCATATCGTCTCTATTCAAACCACGGGTTCCCAACTTAAGGGCCATGGGAATATAATTCTCTCTCACATATCAATAAATTGGAATATCTATATAGTGTTCTTGACCTATAACTGTCGGCATCATTTCACTATTCATAACTAGCAATAACTGCAATACCTATATATGGGGCCATGGAGATCGTTATTTATTGATCGGCGGCCACAGAATAGAAAAGGAATCACTGATTTAGATCATAAGGACAGACAAGTAACCAATCAAAGTCACTACCGAAATGGCAAATCTTACATCGGTAAAACTAGCTGACGAGCCATCTAATTATTGACCAATTTCTCTACTCGAACTGCTGTCTCAGACTATAATCCTCGTAAACATTTTTCACAAAGTTGTTAGAGCACCGGATTTTGAATTCGTCTACAAATCCAGGTTCGAGGGTTCGAGTCCCCCGACTGGCGCTTTGTTCCCTTAGACAAGGAACTTTACCTTGATTACCTAGTGTAAAAGCCACCTGGGGGATAAGCCAGCCTTTATGGGTGCCGGTTCCAAGCCCGGATAAATAGAGAGGTTTGGTGTCAGAAAGGGCATCCGACTGTAAAAACCATGCCAGAATCAGTATGAAATGAGCCGTAGAAAAATCAATAGAGGCGGCTCATCCATATAGAAATGGGAGAAACCTGAGAATAAGCTATTTTAGTGAAAGAGTCACTGCAAAATGTAGGCTTGTTTTGACGTCTTACATGAGGATTTTTTTTAGGCAACAATTATTATATTTCTTGGTTTACGGACCCACCGCCCTTGATTTCCCGATTTTCGAAAATGAAAATTATTGAGAAATCTACATTTTATCGCCGCCACACCTGATCCGCTGTGACTTGATTCTAATGTTGTGTTTCTAGTCATACCCCTAGAAACATCCACATTCGATGGTATCTGCCATTGGTCTCAAGCACAGTGTCACCGGAGATCATTCGGGTCTGTGGTCTACAGTAACTCAGATCTTTTAGGGTAGGTGTCCATCTTGTGGCCGCTCTTTGAACTCTTTCCAGTTTGTCAATATCCTTTATTAAGTGTGGACTCCATACCACTGCACCGTCCTCAAGACTTGGTCTTATGATTGTTATAATGATCTTTACCTTATCTTCATCCACATACACACAGCACATCGGTATTTCATTTATTTTTATCGCCCGTCACATGTTTCCAGAATTTTATAAACTGCTCTAAAAAGAAAGAAAAAAGTCAAAACGCCCACTTATTTTTATTTTGAGACCGCCTGTCAAAGGTTTTCAGGAATAACATCCGTAAACCAAGGAATCAAATAATTGTGGCCATACCAATCAGTCGCAGTCTGGAAGGACAGACAAACAACAATGGAAAAACTGATCACAACCTGGGCGACTTGGCTTCTTCTCCCGGGCGAGGTTGCAGTCAGAGGGAGCATTTTTTTTCTTTAAATCTCTGTCGCAGATTCGGACTCGCAATCGCGGATCCGAATCTGGGGAAGGCTAGATCAGTAGCAACTCGAGGAGGTGTCATGGCGTCCCACAGGGCTATTTTTCATGATTGTTCTATGGAAATATAACCATCAAAATCATTATTTTCCCTCCTTTTTTGAAAATTCAATAGACCAAAATGATCGGCCATATTCATAAAGCATCCGTAACTTTGGTGACGTCATCTAAATGTTTTTTTTTTTCTAAAAATAGAATCAGACGCCATGACACCTCGACTGATCTAGCCTTCCCCATCCGAATCTAGTGCCCTAACACACTCTGCCACGTTGACGAGGGGCGACAGAACTTGTTCTGGAAAGGTATTTGATTAATATATTTGTGTGAATGTGTGTGTGTATGTGTGCATACATACATACATACATATATATATATATATATATATATATATATATATATATATATATATATATATATATATATATATAGGTATATGTATGTTACGTAACACAGACAGATTCACAAGTGTAAGTGCCTCACACAACCCACCCTGTATGGCAGGATGCTGCACTTCTTTACCTGCCTGTCCCACGGGGTTCGGTGAGCAGCCTTTGACGAGTATTTTGGCACTCAGGGCACTGAATGAAGTTGGCGGGGTGAAGGACAAACAGGTAGCAATCCACGGTTAATTGGCGGGCCACAAAGTTTATTTACAGCAACTTATCACTTCTCTCCAAGGAAATGCGGTCACCTCACACATGCGCACAGCTTAATCACCTTAATTCCGTCTCTGTGTCCTCCTTAGAGAGAGCAGCACACTCTAGATCGCAGCTACTGTCACGAACCGTCCTCGCTCTTCCAGATCTCTTCTCGAACAGCCCGCCACTCCCCTCTCGGAGCCAATCACGACGCCGGATTCTCGTCCCGCCTTTCAGGCAGCCAATCACGCAACGGCCCGTTTTTGGCGGGCTTTTCGGCGCCCCGAGCATACACATATTTTGGTGGGCTTTTTCATCGCCACGAACACAAACACACTTACATTATTATAGTACACTTTTTATAACATAATACACTTTTTGTAACATATATATATATGTATGTATACATCTATATATAGATATAGATATATGTAATCTATAGATATAATTGTGTGTGTGTATGTGTGCACACACACATACACAATATATATATATATATATATATATATATATATATATATATATATATATATATATATATATATATATAAATGCGTGTGTGTGTGTGTGTGTGTGTGTGTGTGTGTGTGTGTGTGTGTGTGTGTGTGTGTGTGTGTGTGTGTGTGTGTGTGTGTGTGTGTGTATGTATGTGTGTATGTATGTGTGCATATGTGTGTGTATTTATTTGTGCGTGTGTGTGTCTGTATTTATTTGCGCGTGTGTGTGTGTCTGTATTTATTTGTGTGTATGTGTATTTATTTGTGTTTGAGTGTGTGTATTAATTTTTATATGTATTAAACATACATATATAAGTATATATATTATACAAGCATAATGATATATGCCATTATGTGATAAGATAAATGATAATTTCTTATCCGTACCACCCCAAAGACGAAGGCTATCCAGTTAATCCCTATATGGCATCTCAGTCCGCAACAGCTGATCGCGTAAACAACAATGGCAGCTTCTACTCTCTCCAAAATACCAAAAAGGCTGATCACTGTACCATGGCGTGCTCTGACAACAAGAAATATATCGACTACTTATCCTTTACAACAACAAGCACAAGAAGCAAGCGAATTCTACAAGCAAGAACACCTAGAATTGCAGAACTCGCTGAAGAAGGTGACTGTTTTGTTCTGTTCTTTATTATCTCTTAACTTTTCTTTGATTTTCAGTTTTGGTAGCGCGGTCTATTTATTTTATAATTCAGTAGGTGTTAGTATTTTTTGTTTCGACATTTTATCTTGATATATATTAGTGATTTGAATTATTTATGTAACGTGTTTTGTCAAATTGTTTGTTCAGTACTTATCAGTAAAATGATAACTGATTATAAAACGTACTTATCAGTATGTCATGAAGGTTTCAAAAAGATGTGTAAGTGCACAGTAAGGGTCGAGTTTCAGCCAGCCACCTTTTAGATGAAAAATTATATATGCAAACTGATAGAGCGAATGATTCTAAGAAACTTATCTTCTATGCACTTACGTCGCAATTCAAAAATAACAAAGTTATTGGACATATCATCAACCTCTACCCATATCATCCACTTTAGCTTATCACAGTAACTCAGATTTCATTGGTATAGGTTAAGTGTTAGCTTGCCACCACTTTCAAGGCTAATGATTTATGGAAATGACAGCAAAAGAATAAAAGAAACTTACCTTAAATGTATGTCTGTCGTAAGTCAAAAATTACAAAGTTATTTGGCACAGCAGTGTAAGAGAACATGGAAACTGAAACTCCAAGGAAGAAAGTAAAATCTAGTAAGGCATGGTTAATCTAACAGTATGCTGCTTAGATAATCAATTTATATATGTAAACTTGTTAAGATTCTTGGCTAGATGAGAAGAGACACTAATCTCTTCAAAAATACATGATTTTTAGTGGCAAACTAAAGTTTCAGAAAATGTGGTTTTAGATAAATTTCCTGTGCTTATGCTGTTTTGCAGTATTTTCTTTATGATTTCTCTCATGTTTAGAGCTCTGCCCTTTTAGGGGTGATATCTAAAATAGCAAGATATACTTTAACTATATGAAGTTACCTTAAGGCAAAAGGCAATGCTGGTTTCTAATGTTTTGTCATTCAAAGTAGGGTTTACATTAGACTACATATTTGCAGTATAAAATTAACAGTATTATTCTTTTATCTATACTTTACAAGTTCTGTGTGTAAAACAAAGCATTCACACATATTTGCTTTGAAATTATGTTTTGCCTTGTGGATACCCCTGATATATTTTCAAATGAAGTACAGAGCTATAACAAAGATAAATAGTAAATCTCAAAAACAGATAGTAAAACCAAAATGGCACTTTATTAGATTGACTAGACTTGAAGCATCAGTGTTTCTTTTACTGTTGCGATTGTGTTTCATTTCATCTTTGTGTGTGCATTCCTCTGTACGTGATCTCATTATTCTGTGCTCTTATTAAGCAGTGTACTTAAACTCTTACTTTTCTTTCCCAATGTGCAGTTGATTGACACAGAAATCAACCCACATGTTGATAGGTGGGAGGCCGAGGGACAGTTTCCAGCCCATGAGGTCTTCAAGAAGCTCGGACAGGCAGGTTTTCTTGGTGTCACAAAGCCTGAAGGTTAGTTTCTGCATTTGATTCTTCCTTATTCTCAGTTGCATATTCTCTGCTGTAATTTATTAGTTTACATCTACATGTATGTACGGCTTTAAGGTGAACTTGGAAAATGGAATAATCTTATTTGAGTAAATATTTTAAGATATACTGTAGTTAAAATCGTTGTTGTTAAAAAGAATTGAAGATGTCTCATTCTTCCATTTATGTACAAAACATAAAACTATGACATGAAATTCAGTATTAAGTTTTTAAGTATCTAATCCACTGATGAATTACAGAATATGGAGGACTTGGCTTGGACTACACATACAGTGTTGCCATGGGGGAGGCTCTTGGCAATGTCAATTGTGGTGCAATCCCAATGGCTATTGCTGTGCAGACTGACATGGCAACACCTGCGCTTGCCAGGTATTTCATAAGTAGTATCAGTATTAGTGCTTAGTATTGATTTTGTGTTATTTTGGTTGTGTCACTTTAAAGTATGTCAAGTTATTATCTGATTTGTTTTTGCATTTCTGTAGAAGTTTAGATATTCCTGTAAAAAGTATTAGTTATAGAAGGGTTGATTAGTAATTTGCTAATATGAAAATTTCTTCCATTGCTTTAATGATGAAATTATTATTTTATGCAAAATAGATATTGGATGATATAATATTATGTATTTTTGATGTTTTTTTTCTATCTATTTTTACATTTTCACTGTGAATTGGTTTGCCTTTACATTTTGACAGGTTATGTGTCCTTTGACATAAAATAAAATGAAATTGTTGATAATCTAATGAATATCAGTTTTATATATAAAGTTTTGTTGATGAATCACTGGCACAAATGAAGTTACACATTATTTGTGTGTCATTTTGTATTTATTATATATTATGAAAATTGTTTTTTTACTGATGAAAAGAAAAAATGGCTTTTGAGAAGAATATGATATGCTGGTGTTTGAAGTTGCCACAATAACGATATAAAACAAAGATACAGTTCTATGTTAAGATTTAAACTTTTAGATTAATCAGTTGAGATGAAAGGAGAGTCATGTCATTTGGGAAATTTTAAAAAATTGTGATAGGTATGATTTAATGTAAAGAAGAGGGAATCAGCATTAGAAAGGGAGGGATAAAAGATTACCAGATTTATAGAGGGGGAAAAAATGCATTTTCAATTGATACAGTACTGTTTACAAAAGCAAAAGATTGGGAGACATCCTTAACCAACAGGTTTGGAAGTGACTATGTCAAAGAGCAGTTCCTAGCTCCGAGCATATCAGGAGACTTGGTCTCATGTCTTGGGGTAAGTGAGCCCTCTGGTGGATCGGATGTGGCCAGCTTGAAGACAACAGCCAGGCGAGAGGGGGATGACTTCATCATCAATGGCCAGAAGATGTGGATAACAAATGCATTCCAGGCTGACTGGATGTGCCTCTTGGCCAACACCTCGCAGGGAGCACCACACAAGAACAAGTCTCTTATCTGTGTCCCCATGGATACTCCAGGTAGATAGATGGATGGGTCTATAGGCAAGTGCGATTCTGTGGGCATATTGATATTCGGGGTATGTTTGTGAAATGGGAAAGTTAGGGCAAGAGAGAAAGTGAACGTGTGAGGAAAGAGGGGTTTTTATGATACCCGGCGCCTGGATACTAGTCACTGTATTTATGGATTTGTATTGCCAATACATTTTCTCTAAATGTTCAGTTTCTATGATAAAGAGATGGTAGCCATCCTTTTATAGAAATAAAAGAAAAATCCAGGACAAAAAAGGTTATTATTCAATGAAATTTTACATATTAGTTTTAGAATATATGGGAGAGTCTCAGGTTGTGATACCTATGCAGGACTCATTTCTATATTTTTTCAGACTATAATACATAACAGTCTTAAGCAAGTCAGACCTTGAAAATCAGTTGTTGTTTAAGAAAATTAATGAAGTAATTCTTGCAGGAATACATCTGAACAAAAGGATTGACAAAATGGGAATGCGCTCTTCAGACACGGCACAGATTTTCTTTGAGGACGTGAGGGTTCCAGCAAAGAACATCATCGGCCAAGAAGGAATGGGTTTCACTTATCAGATGTTGCAGGTCAGATGGGGGACCCGCTATTGCTTTATTTTTAAGTATTTTTTAGGAGGTTGAGATATGTATATGATTATTCATATTATATATTTTGTTTAGTTAGTCTGTTGAACAAAGAGATTATCTGCTGAATAACCTCATATTAGCAGTAGGTTATTTTTTGTCTTTTAAATAAGTAAATATTTTCTTGACATTGTTTATTTGGTTAGATTTAAATAGATTGTTTTTTTTGTTTTTTTTTTTTACAGAAATAATGTATACAGTGCAGTGTTGTAACCAAAACACATTTGGAAAAGATCATAATAGAAATTTGAGAATAAGGATAGAAAAGCAGATATTTGAAATGATGTAAAAAAAGAATAATAATAAAAAAAAGGGGATTTTTTCTACAGTAATAAAACTAGCTTTTTCTATTTTACTGGAATTACTTTCTTTGTTACACATCATTTATAAGGTTCCTAATCCAACAGCAAATCCAGGGAGTGATAGTTAAAATACTACTCATTCTTGTCTTTTAGCAGCAGATGCTTTTTTTAACCCAATAATGCCTGGTCAAAAATTTGGCAAGTGGACATGATCGCAGGTTTATTGGCACATATTGGCAGTTTCCCTTGTTTGTGCCTGGATTGTTGGTAGTTTGCGGGCAACGTTAGGCACCTAAAAGCTTGTATCTTGATACAATTTGTAAAAATATACCATTTTTAAAGGTTTACAATCACTTTGAAATAGAAATGATGCTGCTACTATTGGAGAAAAATAAGCTCCATCTGATGAGCCGACAGCGTGGGAAGGGTCGTGTTTGATGCCACCCGCTGCTTTGACCACAACAGCCATGGCATGTATGTACATGCCACACAGCAGGGAGAGGTTAAGGAAGAGAAATTCATACCTTTTTGTTTTCCCCAGTTTCAAGAGGAACGTCTGGCTGCAGCTGCCTTGACTTTGGCCCCCTTGGAGATCTGTATCCGGGAAACCATCAAGTACACAAGGGACAGGATGGCCTTTGGTCAGCCTCTCCTCAACAATCAGTACATCCACTTCCGCTTGGCTGAACTGGAGACAGAAGTCGAGTGTCTGAGATCCTTGCTGTACAGGGCAACAGGTGGGTTTGCTTTTGTGTTGTTTTCAGTTTTGTGATACGTTAAGTCTTTTAGAGTGGTTTTACATTTCCTGTTAACTTCTGAATAATAAGAATAATGGCTTTCAATAGAACTTCTTATACACCACAATTTCAAGTCCCTGGAATTTATGCAAATTTTCACTGTGAATTTACAGCGTTAGTACATTTTTTTAACAACAACAAAACTTTGTTTTACATCATAAGCCTTAAGCATTACTAGAGAATATTGTAAAAAGGATTTTAAAGAGTAAATTTCTGGGTAACTTCACATGCACTGCAAAAAATTTTAAGGGCTGGAATGAATGAGAGATTTCAATATATCTTCACATACATTTCACATTTTCAGAACTCTATGTTGGTGGTGAAGATGTTACCAAGTTGGCATCCATGTGCAAACTGAAAAGTGGTCGCCTAGTGAGGGAAATTTCTGACTCGTGCCTGCAGTTCTGGGGAGGCATGGGATTCACAAATGAGGTTGGTGCTCATGCATAGGAAGTGTGCTCTGGAGTTGGGTTTATTTCGGAAGGAGATATTACTTATTCTTTTCTCACAATCTGTTCATGTTATGAAGGATTAGGATAATGTCTCTTTCTTGTATCATATCTTTTGTTGATACAAGAGGTTGCAGTTAATGTATATGAATTTTATTAGAATGAGTCATTTTTGTGGTGGTGCCAGTGAGCCATATGAAAGAATGAGTGTTACATTAGTTGTGGTAAGCTGAAAATTTGGAGGTCCAATTTGATTCTGCTACATTCTCCTGATGGGGATCTGATAGAGATTTAAAAAAATAGCGGTACCCTTTATGTCTGCAGTGTTTCACATGGTATCAGCCAAGAAAACTAATAATAGTAGAGAATGGCAAAGCTCCCCTGTCATGTAATTTCAAGCAATAAGAAAAAAAAGTATTTGAGCAATAAAATTGACTCTAGCATCAGGCAAATCTGTGAATGTGCATGGTTGAAAGAAAGATTCATCAAAAATATCCTGGAGATTATCCCCATGAATCTCTTCTCTGCATTTGAATGATGAAATTTATGACCCATTACCTCACTAAGTCCTGATTGCACATTGTGATGCTTGTTGACATCCATGAATCGGAATGACCAACTTTTAGAAATGTAAATAACTATAATGGAGATATATGATTTTCTTCTTTTTTTTTTCTTTTTGTTTTCATTGCAAAAGAAAATTAAATATTTGGAGGCGAAATTTGTAGACCGTAGTCTTATTAAAGTAAATGTTTTCATATTTTAGAAATGTTGATTGATGATGTAAGGATCCTGGCAACTGCTATTTATTAAACTATTTATTAACTATTGGACGTCAGTGCCTCACTCCCCAAATGTGACCCAAAATCCAGGCATTAGGCTTACTTCATTGGTGACTCTCATGTGTGTTGCTTGTAGGCCTAATTGTGTGCGATGTCAAGACTCTTTACAAATATTTTTTACGTTTTTGCCAATGTTCAAGGCCTATGTTTGGTATGCTGTATCAAGAGTTTCCTTTGCATAGACTTCATATCATCTCTCAGGGTAATCTAGAACTATTTTTAATTTCTTGTAACAAACCTTGTACAACTGGTCATGGCAGGCAGGAATAGGATCCTGGGGCTTATGGATGGTTCATTCGACCCTCATTTACATTCGGAAACAATGCTAGAGCCCCTTCCTACATGCTCACTGAGTTTACACTTCCTCCAAGAGCTTTAAGCACTCATAATGTGGTTCCTCTCACCCTAGCCACTAATTTAATTTTTCATGATAGTACATTTGCTTTACCCCTGCCTTCAGCCAGATGTTTCCATGATGGCATATTTCCTGTCACCCAGCACGACACCAATTTTTCTCATGATGTAATGTCACCCATATCCACTGGGTTAAAAAGAGGCAGTATTCAGGATAGCTGTTGGTTTATTGTAAGCCCTTTATTAATTGTTGAATATACAAACAGTGGAATTTCTATTATGTAAGTTTTTGAAATTCTAGTGTTTTTACATAATAGCTCATATGTATTTTTTTAGCATTTGTTTTATAATCTTATAAACAAAGTATGTGCATGACATAATATGCTGAAGATTCTGGTTATTGCTGTTCTTTGTGAAATGTATAATGGGACTGACATATATAATGGGATTTCCAATAGCACCTTCCTTTTCCTTACACAGAGGTATTCTTACTCACCAGAACCAGAAGAAATTCATGATACTAATCACTCCTTCATTTGCAGGTTCTAGTGAGTCGTTTCTACCGGGACCTTAGGCTTGTGTCCATTGGAGGAGGAGCAGATGAGGTGATGCTGAGTATTATCTGCAAGTACATGGGCATCTTGCCACAAGCACCAAAAAAGAAAAAGTAGACAGACTGAAAGATATGTGTTAAATTTTAGTTTACTGGGATGGACATTTTAAAATCTTTTAAAACTTTTTCTTATACTGTAATTTGTAAAAAAAAAAAGAAAGTAAAAGAACTGTTATTAGATGTTACTAACATTGTCATTAATGATGGAATTCTTAGGTATGTACCGTCCACTTGTACTTTTAGTTTGGGCTCAACAGTTTTAGGGATGATATTGGCCCCCATGATAGAGGAAAACCACAAGTTATAACAGGAGTCTTCTAATGAAAATTCTAAACTACGCCAATTTCATAGAAAAACAGACCCAAATGCATCACCTTTAGGGGATGTCTACAAAAGAGTTATATGCTTTGTTCCTTTATATTTTGGGTACTTGCCAAGGCTCTGTCTTACCAGAACATTCAAAGGTGAAAGTTTTCTGGTCCAGTGTCTAGGTTAGAGGGGTGGCAGGCCCAGTAAAGTGAGTAAGTTTTGATTATTTTCTTTTATATCATTTTTATGGTTAGAATTCTATTGGTATAGTACATTTTAAGTATATAAATTGTTTTCTATATAAAATAGTTATCTTACATTCAGTCTTTGGGTAAAAAAAAATACAAAGGAAAAATCTGTGGGAAAAAAAGTCAAGAGTCCTTTGAAATTATATGGAAAATACAAATTCATACAGTTGATTACCTGAGAAAAAAACATCCCAGACACTTCAATGCAATGCAAATAGGTTAAGAATTATATTCTTATGGTTAGTACAAGTAATGAAAACATGTTTATGTTTTCCAAACAAAGGTGCTATAGTTACATCAGGAATTTGTACAGAAAACAGTAGTTATTTCTTTCAAACATAGATTGAGTGGTTTAGATTGATACAGGTACTATATAATTTAGTAGTGAAGATAATAAAGTTTGTTTATAGGGCTGGTTTTATGCCTTATTAAATTCTAGCAATTTATTGGAGTTTTTTTTTTATAATTCTGATCTTGAAATGTGCTGTATTATTAATAACTGGGAGGTAGCACCATTATTAAATACAATTTTGTTCCTCTAATATATATTTTTCTCAAGATTTACATTAGTATTGAAATGTAACTTTGCAGAAAGAAAATTCATCTTAAATAAAATTTATATGTAAAACCATTAGGGTGTTTCCTTATCATATATCCTAAGTTGTCTTAAAAGTACCTTCTTGTCTTTTATAAAGTGGAGAATGATTCTGAGCATATCTCAAAATGATAATTGGCATCAACTTATTTTAGTGTATAGTGAAACAAATTCAATAGAATTTATGGCAATTCCATCAGTATTACACTTGTAAGTTATACATTTACATATCCAGAGACACTTAGGACACCTTAGATAGAGAGCCAATCACCTTAAACTTGAGGTGATTGGCTGGCAGTCGTAAGATGGCTCTCTGTCCTTGGTGTTTCTGAATGTGAATGATAAACCCTTCTGCAGTAGTTCATGCAGTTTGAATGTATAGCTTTTTTAGATTTAGTTTTAATTCCATTTGTTACAATGGATGTTCGTTGCTGTGACATATTGTTTGTTTTATTTTGCTTTTAAAACCCCCTGTGTGTAAGGAATGGCCAGAGTTACCACCCACTGGAAGCATACAGGATTGAACGTGGCAGTAAGATTGCTAGACTAACATGCTAACCGCTGCACTACACAGCACAGTGGAGGGTGGATTTCATAGGTATTGTGTTTGTCTTGTTTGCACTGTTTTGTATTATGAAAATATAGATTATATGGAAACAATGGGATGTTTCTGCCATAGTCCTGTCTTGTATGACATAACAGCTTGCCTTTGTGGTTTT
>NC_091568.1:34076747-34081747 GCF_042767895.1 Penaeus vannamei | reverse complement strand
ATTTATAACAGGCCTTCAAGTAAACTTCTTTGGGCCTAAGAAACCCAAGCCGGCCACATATGACACTCCTATCGCCACGTTTGCAGTCTCTCAAAGGGTTTATCAGATTCCTTCCTTGCAATTCACTCATGATTGTGTTCTAAAGTCAAAAAAAAAAAAAAAAAAAAAAAACATTCTTAAGATGATGTCAGTAAATGTTTGACGTAAAGCAGATTCTAGATTACGTGATAAAAGGATGTCAGATATACACTCATATATAGAAGTACACGGAAGCACTCGGACATATAGATAAATAGATAGACAGAAATATATATATATATATATATATATATATATATATATATATATATATATATATAAATATAAATATATACATGAACATGTAAATATATAAACACACACACACATTTATTGATACATATATATATATATATATATATATATATATATATATATATACATGAACATGTAAATATATAAACACACACACACACATTTATTGAAACATATATATAGGTGTATATACATATAAATGTGTGTGTGTATATATATATATATATATATATATATATATATATATATATATATATATATATATATATATATATATATATATATATATATATATTATATATTATATATATATATATATACATATACACACACACACTGTGGCAAGGGGTGCAAAAGGTTGCAATGGCGTCCCCTTCCGTGGTTACCTTATCTTGCAGGTTTATGTCGTTTTATTTATTATTTTATTTAGCATATCATTAGAATCGAAGTTAACTGCGTTGATGGAAAGAGTTATTTTCGTAAATCATATAAAAATTACTATGAAGGCAACTCCGTGCTTGTGGAAAATTGTTTTGGCGCCCCCCATTTTCAGCGTCAAGAGGGGCAGTTGCTCCCCCTGCCAGTGTGTGTGTGTGTGTGTGTGTGTGTGTGTGTGTGTGTGTGTGTGTGTGTGTGTGTGTGTGTGTGTGTGTGTGTGTGTGTGTGTGTGTGTGTGTGTGTGTGTGTGTGTGTGTGTGTGTGTGTAAGAATGTGTATATCTGTATGTTTAGGCTTAGAAGCAAACTTCTTTTTTCTAGTTATTTTGGCGTGACGCACGATGCCCCAAACGTTTCTGTCGTGAATGCTCTGTTTATCAGCAGACTTACGTAACGCCAAGGTCTTCCAACACGTACCGACATGATCTAGTTGGCAACGATACGCCTCGGTCCAAGATAAGAAAGAGACGAAGTTGTACAAAGAAGTTCATTATCTACCACGCGCTACTCAGTCGCTGCTCAGTCACTCCTCGGTGGTCGCGGAAGCAGCACCTACTGTGTCGATCCTGACTTACCAGACTTCGATTTTTTAATTGCCATCTTTCGTGAGCAAAGGAGAGCGTGCGGGACTTTTAGCGGCGGTGCTTCCTTGATATCCTTTATGGGAACCTGTGCACACCTGACGACTCCGGATCACTCGCTCTTCTCCCGAGTCCTGCGCCTCCTCGAGAGACTCCAACCCCCTTAGGGACGAATTCCTTGAGACTCGGTGTTCAAGTCAACATCGGTCTGACAAAAGAGAGTCGAGAACTTCTGAAAGTGAACGTTTCCTTAA
Source organism: Penaeus vannamei (assembly GCF_042767895.1). NCBI lineage: Eukaryota > Metazoa > Arthropoda > Malacostraca > Decapoda > Penaeidae > Penaeus > Penaeus vannamei. Next base: position 34,080,142 of record NC_091568.1, on the reverse strand, counting down.
AGATATCTACGAAAGATGTCTCTTAAGATAGCTGTTGCAGCTCCCCCAGACGTCGGCCTCCAACCCGCTCTTCCCGCCGTCCACGCAGCCGGAGGAAGGCCGTGCCTCGCTTGCAGAGACGCCAACATGTGCAACGCGAACGCCCGACGTCGCTGCACCAGAAACGCCGTCGTCATTATCATCAGGGCGTGAAGACGGCACGTGAATCCACGCCCCCTTTCATCTGGCAGAACCTGAGCTTCTCGTCTTCCGCCCTGAGACGTGCGAGGCAAAGACGTGTCCAGTGGCGCCACGCAGCTTTCCCGGACCTCCCTTCAGCCGAGAAGGAGACAGCCGCCCTGACGGTGTCGGCGAACCCTTTCCTTCTTCAGGGAACTCCACGGCGACGACCTACTTCTGCTGGCCGATCTGTCAGCAAGTTCGGAATCCGCTTTTCAAACTCTAGAAGTATTTTCTGTCTTATCTGTGTAAAATGTTCAAGAGGAAGTATAAATAACCAAACTATTTCATCAGATAAGTTTCAATTCAGATAGAAAATCTGGATAAAAAATCCAAACATGCAATACTGTAGCTGTAGAAACATTTGCATAAATACACAACTCAGCTCATAAAATCGGTATAGTTATTATTTCCTTCCATTTCCTAGGCAATATCAAACCACGACCTATATTTTCCCCATCTCTCTCTCCCTCCTCCCCCTTTCCTTCTCTCAGAATCACCCATTTTCTTTGTTTTTTATATTTTGTATCTCATGCGCTTCTTTAAAATCCCAAGACAAACGACGCAGGTACAGCATGTTGTTGTTAGTACATGTCAGTGCTATAAAGTGCCCACGCATGTTTTTCTTTTCGCTTGTGTGTCACTCACAAATCTACTAATTAAGAACGCACCTTTGTATATCCGAAGAAAGTGCTATTCCAAACTGGTATATCAAGCGAGCTCCAGGTATAGTTTGTTTTCAGTGATGCAAAGTTGACTACTTTTACCGTCTTTTTATACTTTGCGTGTATATTACGATTACATGTATGCTTAGACACACACACACAAACACACACACACACACACACACACACACACACACACACACACACACACACACACACACACACACACACACACACACACACACACACACACACACACACACACACACACACACACACACATGCTTAGCCCATATCAGCTGCATCTACCTCTATCATCGTCAGCTCTTTTACACTCCTTCGCTCCCTCCACATCCTCATACCCCTTTTGAACATACTCATCTACCCCTCCAGTTCGCACCTACTCCTAACCCAGTCGGTCTATTGAACACTAACCACCATTGCCCATAGAAGAATGTATGTTACAGAGTATGATGCATCTCAAGAGTATATCGAAAATTTATTCTCGTGTTCGCATACCTTTGTGTATTACGATGAGCTTCTTTCACGCGACAGGTATTACGTTTGACAGGTGATAAGATAAGATAGGTTAATGAAGACCTGATTAATCGTGTTTGTTCTTTGTTCTCTCTCTCTCTCTTTCTTTCTTTATGTCCGTCTCTTTCTCTTTCTCTTTCTCACTCTGTATGTCTGTCTCGCTCTCTCTCTCTCTCTCTCTCTCCTTCCACCTCTCTGTCTCTCTCTCTCTCTCTCTCTCCTCCCTCTCCCTCCCTCCTATCTCTCTCTTTCTTTCTTTCTCCCCCCCCCCCCCTCTCTCTCTCTCTTCCACTGTCTATCCCCACCTTCCTTTTCCTCTCCTCCTTACCTTGTTTCTATGACATCTATTCCCTGTGTGTATTACTTGACACGTGCTTGGCCTCGTGTGCTTGCATGTTTACTTTCAATGGAATGCATTCATGTTTGAGCGTAAAGCAATATTATTCGTAGAAACATAATCCGTGCTAAGATAAAAAAAAAAAATAATAATAATAAAATAGGCGTGCGAAAGGCTTAATCTTGTGTCAATATCTATGTATGTCTGTGTTTCTCTCTCTCTTCTCTTTCTCTTCCTCTCCCTCTCTCTTTCTCTTTTCTCTCTCTCTCTCTCTCTCTCTCTCTCTCTCTTACTGTTTCTCTCTCTCTCTCTCTCTCTCTTTCTTTGCAATTCTTTTAATCTGTCTTTTTACTTTTATCTTATCACCACAAAACCGAGACATCTTTTTCATAAAGCGACAGCATGCAAAAAAGTTTAAAAACTTTTGTAACAAACGTACCCGATTTACTGTATCTGAAGAAATGAGATCAATAGTTTGACCAAAAACAGATTTAAAAAAGTAAAAAAAAAGTAATAAAAGACATTGGAAAACCTTACCCCCTTTACACTCCACCCTTTCTAAAAAAAAAGAAAAAAGAAGAGAGAGAGAGATAGAGAGAGAGAGAGAGAGAGATAGAGAGAGAGAGAGAGAGAGAGAGAGAGAGAGAGAGAGAGAGAGAGAGAGAGAGAGAGAGAGAGAGAGAGAGAGAGAAAGAGAAAGACAGACAGAGACAGAGAGATAAAGATAAAGATAAGAGGGGGGGGAAGGTATTGTCATGGAGGAAACATCCCGTAAGTATAACAAAAATCCGGTATCTTTATTACACATATTTTCAAACTGTAAAAAAATATTATGTACGTCACTAACGATAAAATCATTAGTAATAAAAATGATGTGATGAGATTACTCTCACTACCTCTACTATGACTACTATTATTATTACTCCTACTATCAGTACTACTGCTAATGATAAGGATAACAGTGATAAAATGATAATAACAATAATAATGATAATAGAAATACTAGTAGATACAGTAACCAGAATAATAGCAATAATCCTAATGGCAATAACGATGATAACAATAATAATAACAATAAAAATAATGATAGTAGTAATAATATCAATGATAATAATAATAGTAATAATAATAATGATAATAGTAATAATAATAATGGCAATAGTGATAGCAATTATAATGATGACAACAATGATAATAACAGTAGCAAAAACAACAATAAGAACATTAATGATGATATTAATAATGACAATGATAATGATAATGATGATAATAATAATAACAATAACAATAATAACAATAACAATAATAGTATTATTAATAATAATAACAATAACAATAATAATGATAATAATAATAATAATAATAATAATAATAATAATAATAATAATAATAATAATAAATAATAATAATAACAATAACAATAACAACAACAACAACAATAATAATAATAATAAAATAATAATAATAATAATAATAATAATAATAATAATAATAATAATAATAATAACAATAATAATAATAATAATGATAACAATAATGATAATAATAATGATAATAATAATAATAATGATATCAGCATTAAAAATTACATTATTATCAATAATATAACTATGATATCTATGTTGAGAATAATAGCA
>NC_091568.1:34069377-34076247 GCF_042767895.1 Penaeus vannamei | reverse complement strand
TTCTGGATTAAATGTTGTAAGTCTATACAGTGCACCCTGGCTGTCAGAGAAGACAGCTAGGTGTCGCTGCTGTTCAGTACCTTTTTTGATGGCATGGTATATTGCTACTGACTCGGCATCATTTGTGCTTGTCTAGGAAATTCGCACACTTTCTTGAAGAGCAATGTCAGGAATTAGTACACCAATCCCTGATGCTCCATGAGGATCAGTAGAGAAGCATCACAGTAGATAGCAAGTGGGGGGGTACCCTGAGGGGGGTGGAGAATTTCATCTATATATTTCAAGTAATGGCCTTTTAACTGTTATTGAAATGGATTTTGGCCCTGTTAATTTATCAATATGTACGTTAACATGTGATCTATGCCATGGTAAAGTAAGCGTTGCTTCTGGGATGATAAAATCATTGGTCCACACACTGAAGCTGAGAATAGTCTGGGCAGTCTTGGCCTTCCATTCCAAGTTTGACTTTATGAGACTGGAGTACCGAGGCCGCCGGACATGCCTAACTCTACAATTAATCTCATTAGACAATGCAAGGGAAATTTGAGGTTTGGACTGAATCTGCAGAAGTCTGATGCCGAGTATGGTGTTGACTTGGGTAATACGACTGTGAATTGACGGGAGAACAAGCTCTTTCCTCATGACAAGAACTTTAGCAGTTATTGGGCAACCCAAAATGACTCTCATAGCCATGTTCTGTAAGATTTCAAGGGGTCTGAGAACATTTTGTGGCAACATACTAAGAACCGGGCTCGCATAGTCTATCGTGGACCTAACAAGGGAAATGTACATCAATCTTAGGACTCTTAGGGAAGCACCAACGTCTCTGTTACTTATGTATTGTAGGGGTCTTAGACGCTCCCGGCAGCATTCTCTGATGTTTTGAACGATTTCCCGAGTGAAGCGGGAATTGCGGGACATGAGGTGGGGAGTAATCACCATAACACCTAGATACTTATAGGTGTCAGTTTTTGCAATAACTTGCCCTCCCAATCTTGGGAATGTATGATAGTTTACGTGATCTGGAAATATACTTAGTCTTGACAGGGTTGATTACGAGTCCAAGGGAAGTGCACTTTTTACTGAATCCCTGAAGAACGAGAACGAGAATGAGAGAGAGAGAGAGAGAGAGAGAGAGAGAGAGAGAGAGAGAGAGAGAGGGAGACAGAGAGAGAGAGAGAGAGAGAGAGAGAAAAGAGAGAGAGAAAGGAAGAGAGAGAGAGATAGAGAGAGAGAGAGAGAGAGAGAGTGTGTGTGTGTATGTGTGTGTGTGTGTGTGTGTGTGTGTGTGTGTGTGTGTGTGTGTGTGTGTGTGTGTGTGTGTGTGTGTGTGTGTGTGTGTGTGTGTGTGTGTGTGTGTGTATGCGTGAATTTATAACCAATAAGTAAATAAACAAATAAAATAAGCAGATAGAAATAGTTAACTGAACATTCCTTTAGAGTCAATCAATATGAAATGTTGAACACCTGTCTCCTACTTGAGACGACCAACATCACAATTGACAAAGAAAGAGTGCAATTAGATCTCAATCCTAGATATCTCATTAACTGATAGAAAAATGATTAGCATTAATTTTGTATATTCTATACGTATTATCGTATCCAAAGTTTGTATACGCTCGAGTCGAGATCCGTGATTTAACCGACCACAACAAAGATGGAATCTGGCTGAAAACGCCTAAAATGTACATCCAATAAAGAACAAAATACTAATTAATTAGTTACACAACACACTTATGTGTCCCTCGAAACTCAAGCTTAGTGCTGAAGTGGCCTGCGATGTTGATGAAGTTGAACTACCATGTTTTACATTCTGAACACCAAACACAGCAAGGAGTTCGCGTCACCACACACACCGCCGCAAATGGACGTTTCGACTGGTGGATCCGAAACACTTGAAACATCTTGCCATCTGTTTCGAATATGAGTCTATAATGGCGATTCACATAAATTGAAAACGCTGAGTGGTGAAGTAAACGGAGAAGTATGATAATAACGACTGATAATTCCATTTATTATTATCATTGTAACTATAGTCATAACGATGATGATTACGGGATACAAGTAATGGTGATAATAATGGTAACAATATTAATGATAGTAATCATTGTTTTTATTGATAGAATGATGATGACATTATTATTGATGTTTGTAATAACATTGATATAATAGAGTTAGTAATGATAGTAATAATAACACTGATAACAGTGGCAGTAATAATAATGATAGTAATAATAATGATGAAAATAATAGTAATATTACTGATGATAACAATAATGATAATGATAATGGTAACAACATTAATGATAATAACCATTGTTATTGATAGAATAATGGTGATAATATTATGAATGGTAATAGTAATGATAATATGATAACAATATTATTGATGATAATAGCAGTGATAATATGATGAAAATAATAATGACTAATAACAGTGATAGTAATAATGATTATAATGATAGTGATGATATTAATGATAATGATGATAATGATAATAATAGTGATTATAATGATTATAATGATAATTTAAGATAGGCATAGTAAAAATGACCTACGATAATAAGTATGAAAATAATGTAGATAGACTAATTATATTAATCATCAAGATAACGATTATAGTACTGAAAATGATTACTAATATATATAATAACGATGGTGATATAACCATAACCAACTGATCTAATACTGATAACAATAATGATATAAACAAAAATGACAACAAAAGTAACACACAAGCCCAATAAATTAAAGAATACAAGAATAAAAAGGACAGACAACCATGGAGCCAGACAGACACGTACACAGACAGACGGCCAGACAGACACGTACACAGACAGACGGCCAGACAGACACGTACACAGACAGACGGCCAGACAGACACGTACACAGACAGACGGCCAGACAGACACGTACACAGACAGACGGCCAGACAGACACGTACACAGACAGACGGCCAGACAGACACGTACACAGACAGACGGCCAGACAGACACGTACACAGACAGACGGCCAGACAGACACGTACACAGACAGACGGCCAGACAGACACGTACACAGACAGACGGCCAGACAGACACGTACACAGACAGACACGTACACAGACAGACGGCCAGACAGACACGTACACAGACAGACGACCAGACAGATGCGAAGATCCAGCGCCCGAGAATAGACAGCGGGACAATAGACAAGCCAGAATTAAACCAGGATGCTCCATATATAGGCTTTGTTTTCGGAACCAAAATAAACGCGCGAATGAGGTCATTAAACATTCAGCAGTAGCCTTTACAAGCCTTATTCATACCGATAAATAAGGTCAGAATTCAAACCAATGCCAGAAATAGATTTAGTGCTATTCAACAGCGGATTGATAATAGTTGGCAGTGAAAATGGCAAACATCCTTTTCGTATTTCTGTTGGTGAGAATGCAGGTGCGAGGGATTGGGTTGGTTATGGTGGTGATGGTGGTGATGGTGCTTCTGTTGCTGTTGATGATGATGATGGTGGTGATGGTGCTTCTGTTGCTGTTGATGATGATGATGGTGGTGATGGTGATGGTGCTTCTGTTGCTGTTGATGATGATGGTGGTGGTGATGGTGATGGTGCTTCTGTTGCTGTTGATGATGATGATGGTGGTGATGGTGCTTCTGTTACTGTTGGTGATGATGATGGTGGTGATGGTGCTTCTGTTGCTGTTGATGATGATGGTGGTGATGGTGATGGTGCTTCTGTTGCTGTTGATGATAATGGTGGTGATGGTGCTTTTGTTGCTGTTGATGATGATGCTTCTGTTACTGTTGGTGATGATGATGGTGGTGGTGGTGATGGTGCTTCTGTTGCTGTTGATGATGATGATGGTGGTGATGGTGATGGTACTTCTGTTGCTGTTGATGATAATAATGGTGGTGGTGATGATACAGTAATGTCAATGATGATGATGCCACGTTATGATGACAATGAAAGGTGGATAATACGTAATGATAATGATGTTACTGAATATGGTGACAATGATAGTGAAAGGTAAATGATACGTAATAATAATGATGATACTAAATATGGTGACAGATAATGAAAAGTGGATAATAAGACAATGATCATGTTGATTATTTTTTAACAAAAAATACAAACTAAACAACAGGGATTATTATAGACCTACCTTGCTTTATTTGTTCTTACCTGCAATGGCTTTATTTGACTGATTATAAAGTCTTATATTATCTATGTTGAATGAAAATCAACGTTGCATTATTCTCTTCTTTGCTTCTCATTCTCAGATTCCTCTTATTCATTATACTATAATATCCGGGAATTCTTTGTTGTTATACATTATTATGTGTGTATTGTGCTTTGTTGCATTTTAATACTAGTGTTCAGTGCTGGTGCATATAGTTAACGTATTTGTCTAGTGCTGTAGGTTATCACTAGTTTTGTGTGACATTGCTATATGATGATATTTGTTAATTCACTGTTGCTATACATCAGTATATGCATATTCAGTATTGTACATTAACATTTGTAACTTCAATTTGCAACCTCTGCGAAAATATGAACACTGTTATCGATGAAAACTAAAAGTATACGAGAAAAAAAAACTATTGAAATATGCATAGAGCGAAGTTCTACTTACCATTTCCCACTGAAATATATTTAACAAGTTCTTCTAGTGGCATTTGATAGTTCTTTTTCGCAGTATTAAATATTAATTAGGGGAGGGCGTAGTGAACAGCTGTTTTGAAGCCGTATTCGGGGACAATGGTCGTTATAGTCCATCAGGTTGACTGATACTCAACCAGCGAGAAGAAGAATAAAAGGAAAAGAAAAGGAAGAGGGAGAAGAATAAGAGAATAAGAAAGAGAAGAAAAAGCAGAAAAGAAAAGGACAGGAAGAAGAAGAAGAGAATAACACACAAAAACGAAGAAAAGAAAAGGACAGGAAGAGGAAGAAGAGAATAAGAAACAGAAGAAAAAAACAGAAAAGAAAAGAAAACACGAAGAAAAGCAGAAAGATAAAAATAAGAACAGCAACAGCAACAAAGAAAAAAAGAAAATAAGTCAAAGAAGAAGAAGAAACAGATGAAGGGGAAAGGAAGACGTCTCCCCAAGCGTGAAGTATTAACGGCCCTCCAGCCTCGCCACGTAGATAAATAAGTTAAACCATCTGACCGACTCACGGAAATGTCGACCAACTCCGCGTCAACCGTCACTTATGACGTCACTGTGTCGACGATTTGTATATATTTATATTCCTTTTTTTTTAGTTTATCTTTTTCATTTCAGTATGGTAACTTTTGTTTGTTTGAGAGAGAGTGGGAGGGAGGGAGAGGGAGAGAGAGAGAGAGAGAGAGAGAGAGAGAGAGAGAGAGAGAGAGAGAGACAAAGAGCGAGAGAGAGAAAGAGAGAGAGAGAGAGAGAGAGAGAGAGTGTAATTAGTTTTTCCATATTGCTGATTTTTCATTTATTCCGTGAAAAAAGTGTCGAGGGCCAACGGTATACAGAAATAATTAATAATAACTCTAAATGCTATAAATAAGACTTAAGAAGCTCTTTCTATTATAAGTATGTCATTGCAACCACATCTAACTTCCTGATTTTGATGTGGAAAGTTCCTCTCTCTCTCTCTCTCTCTCTCTCTCTCTCTCTCTCTCTCTCTCTCTCTCTTTCTCTCCCTAGCTGCCGTCCTGAGTGACCTATGACCTCGATGGGAGGGGGGAGGGTGTCATCCCCGGAGAGAACGCTTGCAAACCACCAGACCTGCTAATTAACGGAGGCTAATCGATCTTGTTGGTGACATTGGCATCATACCATTATTGTTGCTGCCATCATTATTTTACTACTTTGAGCCCCTGATTTGGGTATTTTTAAGAATACCTTCGCATATTTATCGCGACGGTTTTGGTTTCGATGAATGCCTCTCATTATCTAATGTCCAAATATATCGCTACTATGCAGGGGAGGGCATGAAAGGTATCAGGGAAATTATGTGGTGAAATATGAATGATATACGCAGAATGTCACTGATATGCGACCTCCCTCCTTGGTAGCTCCCGCCCCCCCCCCCCCCCCACAATAAGAGACAAAGAATCCTCCACGTGTTCACGGCAGGATAGAGCGTTCAACCGATGCCGAGTCTGACGACGACGCTCTCTTCTGCCGTGAATACGTGGAGATTCTTTGTTTTCCTGAGCGGGGTTTGGCGCCCCCTGCATTCAGCAATATAATGAGGTACTATCTTCATTATGTTATGTTATTGTTTGATTGTTTGTTTACCCGGCTATTTCCTTGGTGCCTTCCATGTCCTAACCCGCTATCGGGGCCAAGAAAGTGGGGGTTGGGGGGGGGGATAAATCCTTTATAGGTGTGTACCAGAATCAGATGCAAACTGCGCGGCTGATGCCAAATGTCACTCTTAAAAATGCGCATCTGGAAGATATTAATGCGCAGATACATACATTAACATAACCTTTCCGGGCCGGGCGTGTCGCTTTGTATTCCCAAAAATCTAATCGGTATCAAGTTTAAAATATGTCATATATGTCATGATACATCTCATTGTCTTCACAACTTTGCGGCTACAGGAGCGCTCATGCATATTTTTTTTGCGCGACTGGTCTTCGTATTCCCATTGGCGCGGCGCAATCCTCCCGTTTTGCGAAGTGATCAGAACACATTTTCCAATCTAGTACTAGAGGGTGAAAGGAATCCATCGTCACGTTCGTTTATTCGAAGGTATTCTGAAAAATTACTTATTCTTATTCTTATTATAACCATCATCCATATTCTTATCTATCTTGGTGTCTATTCTAGTCATCACCATCCTCGACTAGTATGTACGGGACGGAATAATTTTTAGTTTAGTCTATGCTTTCAA
>NC_091568.1:34019377-34064377 GCF_042767895.1 Penaeus vannamei | reverse complement strand
GCTCCCGCGTGCCGCCAGCCACCGCCACACTTTGTACTAAGAGAAGCCAACTCTCGGGTACACGGAGGACCAACACACGGACCACACGCTGCTCGCACTAGTGCTGGAGGACCACCAGGGAGGAGGGGCGAGGGAGGGACACCCGAGAGGCCCGTCCTTCGGGAGGAGGACGAGGAGGAGCAGGGGGCGGGGAAGGGGGGAAAGAGGAGGTGTGAGGGAAAAATAAATAAAGGGAGGCACCAGGGAAGAGGTGTGGTTTGGGGGACCATAGGTAGACGCAGGCACCGATAGAGGTCAGAGAACCATACTCAGGCAGGTCGAGGCACCACTGAACGGCCAGTGCAAGGGACGCCCACGCACCACGGTACCACAACAAGGGATGTGTAAAGTTCCTTCAGGAGATTTTTTGTTTGTTTTGTTCTTAACTTCCTACAAAGGGTTCCTTGCACTGGGTTTGGGCGGCCTCCCTCTACCTCCAGCGTTCAGGCGGCCTCACTACTTCACACACAAAATAGGACATTACAAAAAAAGGAATGATTTAGTATACAACCAAAATGATATGTAAAACTATTTAATAAAACTGTAAATTTTGCGAAATAAGGTTGGTCCGCTGTTAATAGACATAACATAGCTGGTGTGAATAGTATTACAATAAAACACAACACCACAAATGAACTTACAATATTATACCTTAGTGATTTCCCAGTCGCGTATATCAAAACATTTAACTTATATAACAATTTAACAACGCTCGTAAAATATCATTAAGTATTCAATAAATAAATAGTGCTAAAAGAAAGAGTCTATGTTACAGAGGCGCGCGCGGAGGCCAGCACTTTCCGCACCAGGGCGAGTTCCCTCAGAGATCCTAGGTCATCACACGCTCCATTGTCTGCACTGCCCTCGAGTGCGTCCACGTCAAGCTGGGAGCTAGTCAGACAACTGGCTACAATTGTTTTATTTTTACGAAGTATTTGTCAGTTTTTTTTAGTATTATTATATTCTTTCCATAGATGAAAATAGAGAGTAAAAATTTTTAAAGTATTAAATATATTCAAAATATATATGATATGGCTTTCTGTCTCATCACTTACAAAGAATTGGAACATGACCGTCTGATTGAGCACCGATTTGGACAACCTTCTTCGACTTCTGTTTCTTTATGCCCAGATTGGTTATTAGGTTAGCTTCTTCCTAATCTTATTTTCTCACAACACTTTATGACTAATATCACCTTGGCTTTCAGGGTTAGTAGCTTCGGCCAATCACTATGATGCGTCTAGTACAAATTTTGTAGAAAATGGCAAATGGCATCGGAGTCATGTTTTTGGTTTTATATATATAAATTTTGTTTTTACTATATATATTACATATATATAAAGAAGCGGAGAGCAACGGACTGGCTAAGCTGCAAGGCACTGTCCTTCATGCGTCCTCCCGAGCAAAGTTCGTTTCCAGACAACAACGACAATCCGATTTCGGTGCCATTGGCAGGACACTGGGGATCTACGGCTTGACAAAAGGATTCGGACCCTTACTCTTGCAATACCACTTGAGCTGGCGATGCCTCTTGCTTCTTTCCTTCTCTTGCTCTCTCTCTCTTTCTCGGCAGGGTGTGGGAGAGGGAGATGGGAGGGAGGCGCTGGGTAACCCAGGCTGGTGTTCTGTCGTTCCTAAGATCACTGTAGGTCCTGAGAGTCACTCCACACGACAATAGTTCTAGGTGGTGCTACGCATTTTCACTTTCATATATATATATATATATATATATATATATATATATATATATATATATATATATATATATATATATAATGTCACTGGTCTGAGATACGCTACGATTCCGAGTGGATCCAGTAGTAAGGGCGCGAGTAGCAAGTCACGCTCAAGGGATATTGTAAGAATGAGGCGCGGCTACGGACTCGTCTCACTACAACCTACACTGATCAGCCCTGTTTCATGTGTGTCCGCGGGCTGCCTGCTATCACATTCTGGATGGGGTAGGAGGAGATTGAGCCTCACAGTGTTCGACACGGAGTCTTGCCACTTCGATTAAGAGGCGCATGTAATAAAATAATTATCATCATTAATCTTATCTATATACTATTTACAAAACTCATGGCGAGTGATAGTCATTACAATATAGAGATTGGAGGCAATATATACAGAAATAGGCTACAGGAAGCTCCGTTCCTTTTCTCATAGAATATCTATATTACAAAATCTTCTTTCTTGAACGTCACGGGCTCTTCTTATTGTCGGAAGGAAACCATTGCGCTGAACGACGCAGGTGGCTGTTGTGCTTCGACCGCACCGCCACCGTCCGGATCACTTCGTCTTGAGCGGCTGAGCCTCGGCAGGGCGCGCGGGCGGGAGGGCGCGGCGTCAGGTCGTCGCCGCGCGCTGCTCCTCGATGCCTGGCGACTGTCGACTCGCGCTCGGCCCGATGCGACTACTTGCAGCAAGCATTTGGCGACGGTCCGCTGACCCAGTGGAGCTCCAGCTCTTCCCTTACGCGCCGGTGCAGTCGATCTCGACGATGTCCTTGGGGACGTCCACGAACTGGTACACGAGGCGCTGGCCGTCGACCTTGGCCAGGATTCCACGCTGGTAGTAGTATCTGGGGGAGAAGGCGCGACATGAGCGTCAACAGTCGATTTACCAGAAAATTACGCAAAATGATCGCCAAGCACAAGAACGTGATCACATGAGCGCAAAGTATGCCAAACCCGCCCCCAAGAGGGACCTAGCCTCACCTGAGAGCGCGACCCATGGTCTCGTAGTTCATGTCGGGCTTGTTCTTGTGGAGGCCCCACAGCCTCGACACAGCTTTGGAGTCCACAAGCTTGAACACGCCCTTCTCGCGGTTGGTCCACTTGATGTACTTAGGACAACATTCCTTGTCTTGAAGCAGCTTCAGAAGGAACTCCCACAAGTAAGTTGTCGAGCCTGTTGGGAAAGGAGACATTAGGAATCGAGAACCGAAGAGATGATTCAAGTGCAACAAAGACATTCCCCAAAATATTTGCAGGCGCCGCGAGCGGACACAGCGGACGAATAATTACCTTCTCTGCTCTTCCTCTTCATGCCCGGCTGCTGCCCCTGGCCGTCCGCGGGCTTGGGCTTGCGGCCCTTCTTCTTCATCCTGGGAGGGAAGCCCATGTCGCCCAGGAAGAAGTCCTCGGCGGAGGACGACGACGAGGGCGACGCCGTGGAGGGGGCCGCGCCCATGCCCGAGACCATGTGGTTCATGTGTGAGGCTGAGGGGCCGAGCAGGGGGGAGGTGAGGCCCGAGGAGTGGCCGGTGTAATGGGGGGAGGTTACGCCGTACGCGGCGGCCACGCCCCCGGGGGAGCCGCCCTCGAGGTAGCCGCCGGACACGCCCACTCCGCCGTACCCGCCCATCACCTGAGAATCTGCAAGGAAGAAAGGAAAGGTTAAATCTCGTGACGAGGAACAAATAAACTAGTAGATATTTCCATGTATGTGATGCACCCGCAGCCAAGACTGATTCCCGCCCCGGCGTGCCAGCACGACCTTCTCGAACTTCCCCAGGAGGAAATTCTTCAGCGACCCAACCCTGGGAAAAAGTAACGCCGTGTGACCGTGACAAAATTTCCGCTCTTTCTCTCTCTCTGTCTCTCTTTCTCTCTCTCTCTCACTCACTCACTCACTCTCTCTCTCTCTCTCTCTCTCCCTTCATCCCCCCGAGAATAAGCCCGTAAGGACCAGTAAATTAAGCGATTCACCCGCATGCGGTTTTGCCCCGACCGCGCGCGAAGGGGGAGGGGGCGGGAGGGAGGGGATGGAGGCCGGGAAGGAGGGAGAGGGAGAGAGGGAAGACTGGAGGGAGGGAGGGTGGAGGGCGAGGAGGAGTCGGAAGTCCACGGCAGGCAGGACAAAGGCGCAATTACGACATCCTATTAGCCACTTACATCGAGTCTTCACACACGAGGATGCGTCACGTTCGTTGTACGGGGGCGCGCAATTGAGAATAATTGAGTTACTCCTTGCTGGCGGGAAAATGGACCGAAATAGCCGACGAAAATGCAGGAGGACTGATATAAACGCCTGAATGACCGGTAGATACACACAGCTTACATAAACATAAAGACAAACTGAGTGATAGACAAATATAGATATAACTAAAAGTAGTATTTAGGGAATCTAGGAACAATAAAAAAACGGAAATACTGACTCGAAAAATGCGAGGCAAAACTCCTTCGCCATCAGATCTACAATTACTACTCATATCCATAAAGCTCCTCAGGTAAAAAGTTTCCCTAACCAAGCGAACCGCAGGGAATGTTTCCTTTGAACTTTGGCAGTGTCTCCCGACCCCGTTTCCTGGGCGTTCCGGGCCCGAGTTCCCGCCAAAAAGGTTGTGCTGGCAGCCGCATCAAGCATAGTTGCCACGACGGTATTTTTTTTCTTTTTCTCGTCTCTTCAAAATTCCAATATTCTTTCCACCGCGCTCTTTCCTTCGAATCTAAAAAAGCAACAGGACAATCCACCGAGAAAATAATAATAAACCGGTAAAAAGACTGCATTCCATCCGACTCATTTGCAAAAGAAGAAAAAAGGGGGACGGGCGTCGAAAAGAGGGCGCAATTTTCCGTCGCTTATCGTGCATCACTGCTTGTTGGCCGAACAGGTGGTTGGGAAAACGATGTCAACGCGCCCGCTCAAGGTCGGCTCCGATGCCGGACTGGCTTGCGATATCCAGTTTATTAGCTCAAGATCCCTTTTCCTCCGCTTGTTGCAGGATAAATTGCTTGGCACGTTGCTTGCATTTCGGCGGAGATAGGGAGAGATTTATAATGTCTTGCTCACTTTTTTTCATGGCGGAGGTTTATCATAAGAAGGACGTCTACAACCGTTGTTAGCGTAAATATCTAGAAAAATCATAATAATGATAATCCACCTACATAAATATTTTTAATACCTAAATTTCTCACAGGAAATCGCAATCAAAATCGCCATTTAAAATAAAAAATACGAGCGTGTTTTACAGGATATTTTCACCGTATTTGCGCGCGGTGATAACACTGAAGGGAAGATGAAGATCAACCTCCGATGCTCAGTTGCAGACGCTGGTTCTGGAAGCACGAGAGCAATTTCCTGCACCTTGCAACGCGCGCTCGTCTTGCCAGGAAATATTAATAAATAATGTATATCTGTTATTTTTCTTTCAAAAATTCAAGTCTGAATTCCGATATATTTACGATTCACGGAGTTATAATTGGTAAAAATGATTCTTTTCAATTGAATGATGCAACCATTTCGAAAAAGGTCTGGACAATGCAAAAAAGCAATAAAAAATAATCGTCTATATCACTGACAACTATATAAAAACAACAACAGTGAGGAAGAATGTCAGTTGCAAAAAAATGAGAATTAAAAAAAATATATATTTGCAGAAAATATACTTAAGTGATATTCTCTTTCCATATGACCTTGGGATTGGTCAATCAACCCGCCTAGCCCTTTGTTCCGACACCGGACAATCTAGCAGTCAGCCAATCACCGTTTAAGACGATTCCACCATCAGCCAATCAGCGGCCGGACACGCTACCATCAGCCAATCATTGTTTACAGCGATTCTAAGCGCTGGCCAATCGGCGCACGAGTGAACGACTCGCCCTCAGCCAATCAGTACTCTGGTTGATCTCGCCATTAACCTTTCATAGCGCGGGATAAGTTCGCTATCAGCCAATCGGGCGCGGTGATGCACAAATCCAGCCGCCTCGCGTGATGCCTCGGTCGGAGGGCAATAGGGCAGAAAATGGGTTGTCGCGCAGGGGCATTTAGAAATTGTTCCTCCCCCCCCCCCCTGAATCTGCTCGAAAACGCAGACGATGATGATGTACGGGTTTCGTTCCAGGGGAATGACGGTCCCGATCGGCCGATGCGCGCCCTTCCAAGGTGAGGGCATGGGGTCCGTCGGCTATAAATTTCGGCTGGAATGTGTGTGTGACTTTCCGAAGGTAACATTCATGTCTACTTGTTGCCGTCTCTTGGGAAATCCTGGCACGGAGGTTAAGGAAATGATTCAAAATATATAGAAAAAAGGAGAGTTGGTGATGTAGGCTAGTTAAAAGCTGTAATCGCAGGTCAAAGAACCTGCAAGGACAGTGTCTCGACAATAATAGGATTTCACCGACTTTATCGAGGCGATTATTTGGCTTTTGATGATGGAGACAGATCGCCACCACCAGCTGAGGGCGGGAGCTGTCACGCTTTGACACAGATGGTGCGGTCAGTGGTGGAGGAGGAGGTGGTGGTGGAAAGTGGTAGTTGCAGGAGAGATTCGCGGAGTTGGTTGTTTGAGGATGGGGATGGAGTTAGGGTGGAGATGGGATGGTGGCTGAGGTGGAGTAGATAGTGGTGGCGGTGGTGGAGTAAGTGGTGGTGGGGAGCAGTGACTTGCTGACTTTGAGCGTTGCACCAAGGTCACCTCCACCACTACCTCCTACTCCCCCACCACAATCATCACCCTCTCCCTCACTCCCCTCCCCCCTTCCCCTCCTTCCTCCTCTACCTCCTCCTCCTCCTCCTCCTCCTCTACCTCCTCCTCCACCTCCACCACCACCTCCTCCTCCACCCCCGCCACGCCGCAGGATCAAGCACCTACCCAGATGTCACAACCAACGCACTACCTACTCACTGCTAACATTTTCACTGCTTATCGTCTCTCTTGCAACACTTGACTCCGTTGGCGCGAACCTTTTTGCTCTCCCTGTGCACGGGCTTTGCAACAATGGGCGAGGAAAAGAGGAGAGGATGAAGGGGGGGAAAGAAGACGGAAGGCGAGGAAAGAAGGGACACGAAGAAGAAGGCCAAGAGCAAGGAGAGGAAGGGAAAAGAGGGAGTAAGAAACATGAGATGGATGGAGGAAGAAACGAAGGCGATATTCACCCAAACGGAGACAAAGACGCCGGGGCTCGACGGACGGACGGAGCAGAAGCTAAAACAGTTATTCCTCACTTTTATGACGGAGACGATGTGACCTCCTGACGTGACCTAGCTATGATTATGAGACAGAAGGGTCGAGGCATGCTGTGGCCCTAGGCTGTCCAAGATACGACCCCCCACCCCCTCCTCCCCGCTCCCCTACTCCCTATCCCTTCCACCACTTCTCCCATCTCCCCCATACCCCGCCCCACATCCTTGCTACCCCCGCCCCTTCCCACTGCTTGCCCCCGCCTCCCTCCCCTTCCCCCTACTACTCCCTCCTCTCCTTCCACCTCCTCCTTCCCTCACAACCCCTCCCTCCTCCTGCTCCCTCCCGGGCCGCCCTCCGCGAGACGCCACGCTCCCACACGGCGGCGGACGCGAGGCATTTCCGTTATCCGGTGAGCAGGTCCCCGCCGCGTGCAGTGAGGACGCTCCTCGGCCGCGCGGGAGATGCCAGCCGCCGGCGAACCTGTCTGTCATCGCGCAGCATCGAGTTCGTTCTCTTTTTCCCGGGGTTTCGATTTCGGGAGGAAGGCGAGCGCGTCCTCACTGCACGTATTGGCTATCGCTTGGGAAACGTCCCGCTCGTGGTCCCTCGATTCGCGAAGCTCAAGCGGCCCCAGAAGAACAGGTACATAGAGGAACAGGTCCATTTTGCGAACCTGCACCCTCGCGCCTGGGAATCTTGTTTCTACGCCGCCGCGCTGGCTGGCAACGGAACGGTGACGATCGCCGGGAAGGAAAAACAACTCTCACTGATGAAAGTCTCCGAGGTGTTGTGGCGAGGAACCGCGATGTGTCACACTCCTTTCTCTCACTCTCTCTCTCCATGGCTTACTCGGTTTCTCTCTACCGAGTCTGTCATCTCTCTCTCTCTCTCCATGGCTTACTCTCGGTTTCTCTCTCTCTCCATGGCTTACTCTCGTTCTCTCTCTCTCTCTCTCTCTCTCTGATGAGTCTGTCATCTCTCTCTCTCTCTCCATGACTTACTCTCGGTTTCTCTTACTGTCTCTCTCTGACGAGTCTGTCATCTCTCTCTCTCTCTCTCTCTCGCTCTTAGACTTCCTCAAGCGTTTTCACTCTCTCCTTCACCCTCGCTCCCTGCGCGACCCTACTCTCTCCTTCACCCTGACTGGCTTGTGTGTGTGTGTGTGTGTGTGTGTGTGTGTGTGTGTGTGTGTGTGTGTGTGTGTGTGTGTATGTGTGTATGTGTGTGTGTGTGTGTGTGTGTGTGTGTGTGTGTGTGTGTGTGTGTGTGTGTGTGTGTGTGTGTGTGTGTGTGTGTGTGTGTGTGTGTGTGTCGCCATGGAGTCTTCTGTGTAAATAACCTCAATTTAACTCAACTTCGTCTGAACTTTTCCCCGTCTTCCCCTAGTCCTTACAAAAAGAAAGAAAGAAAAAACTTCTTGCGAATTCTCGTGACTCTCTCCTTCCGAGAATCCCCTACGCCCTAAAACCACCCTTCAAAAAACGACACATCCTTCTGCTTTCCGCCCCTGCTGCACACACGCGCACACACACACACACACACACACACACACACACACACACACGCACACACACACATACACATATACACACATACACACACGCATACACATACACACACACACACACGCACACGCACCCAGCCCTCCTCCAACTCCCCCTCCCTCCCCTCCATCGCGCCCCTGCACCGCCCCCCCCAGGCAGCAGCAGCAGCAGCGCCACCACCACCACAGCACCACCTTGACCCACATGGCGGCTGCACCACTAACTTTCCCTTCCCCGCCCGCCGCAGAGTCCCAAGGTTCCTTCTCGGGCGTCATCTGTTTCCTCATTCCCTGTGTCTCTCCGCCCCTCGATCCCTCCCTCCCTTCCTCCCTCCCTTCTTCCCTCCCTCCCTCCCTCCCTCCCTCGCCGAAGCCGCCCTCTGACGCACGACGCCCATCGCGGGACGCCCGATTCGCAGTAAAGGCCGACGCTGGGCGAAAGGACTCCAAAGTGCATTGACTGATTGCAAGGTGAAAAGGGGGGAGGGGAGGGGAGGGAGGGAGAGGATGGGGGTGTTGGGGATGGGGAGAGGGAGAGGGAGAGGGAAAGGGAGAGGGAGAGAGAGAGGGAGGGAGGGCGGGTGGGGGAGAAAGAGGGAGAAAAAGGGAGAAAGAGAGAGAGAGAGAGAGAGAGAGAGAGAGAGAGAGAGAGAGAGAGAGAGAGAGAGAGAGAGAGAGAGAGAGAGAGAGAGAGAGAGAGAGAGAGAGAGAGAGAGAGAAACCCAAAGAGGAGCGGCGTCCGTCGGTCCGCCGCGATTGCAGCGTGCCACTAACGGGGCCTGAGGCTCTTTAGATCCCTTACTATTGTTTGTTTGTTTCCCGGCGGCGCGTCCTGGCTGCGCTACGTGCGGAAGAACAGGGTGGGAGGGTAGGAGGGGGTGGGCGGGCGGAGGGAGGGCAGGGGGTGGGAAGTTACTTCATCCGTCACGGCCTAATACGCTGTGAGAGGACCAGGGGGGGGGAGGGGGAGCGTGGAATGATTATAGGAAATAGTGATGCGTATGTAATCTCACAATTACAATCGACCCGTGACACAATTCCATCGTTTTTTTCCGCATTAAGAAACAACCAAGGTGACGCGGCGAGAGTTGTGTCTCTGTCTCCCTCTCTTTACCTGGCCGTCTACCTATCCGGATCTGCCCTTCTCCCACGCTCTCGCTCTCTCGCTCTCTCTCTCTCTCTCTCTCGCTCTCTCTCTCTCTCTTTCCCTCCCTCCCCCGCTCGACTCGCCCACAAAAGTGAAACCTGTCGCTCCTGCTGGAGGTGACGACTCGTACCTTGAGGCCTGGGGAAGGGGTTGGGGGTGTGAGGCGGCTGTGACGTGGACCGAATGTGGAGTTGTTGTGGAGAGTAGGTCGGGTGGAAGGACGGCAGGCCGCCTCCTCCTGCCTCGGCGCCCGACGACGGGGAGTCCGGGGTCCGGGAGCCGCACACTGCAGGGAGGGCAAGAGGAGCCCGGTGAGTACACGGGCGGGACACAGCTGGGCTTGGGGCTACTCTGGCGCCTTACGGGGGCTCGGGGCTCAGTGACAAGCAAGGGAGGAGCAAGTGAACTGATCATCAAGGGTTGCTAGGGATTCTTGTCGACGATTGAAACTCATTAAGTGCATCGACACAAAATATTTACAAGAATATTCATAGAATGCGCTTGGGAAGTGGCACCCAGGAAGTCATGACAACACATAATAACAATAACACATAAAACAGAGACAAAAACACACGTTTCACTACGCGAGCACTCGTGACTCCAGTCGTCTCGTGTAAGGTCAAGTAGTGGTAAGGTCACTAAGGGGGAAAATTCAGACACAACAGAGGGCGTGGTCACAGTCTCGAAATACCCCCCTACCCCCCGCCCCCTCCACCTAACCCCACCCCAAGGGCTCACAAGTCATCCTACACCGTCTCCTCTGACCATCTGCCAATCTCCCTGACCTGACCTGACCACCACTAGCCCCAGCGTGACCTCAGTCGGCGACACATCACCCTCTGCATCGGCGAGTGGCAACGCTGCGTCTCCGTCCACTTAGTCCGTCCTGTCATTCAAAATTCCCGCGTCTTTTTTCCCGCTCTTTCGCTCTCTCATCTCTACCGCTGACGCCTTTCCTTTCCTGTTTCCCTTATCCACGCCTTCTTCTATACCGCATCCGCATCTGCATTCGTCTTCCCCTCCCCTTGTCTTTTCTTCCCCTTCCTCATCTCCTTCGTCTTCTTTATCACCTCCTCCTCCTCCTTCTCCTCCTCCTTCTCGTGGGAAAGGAAGTTTGTGTCTGGACTTTCGTAACCTGATCCTTTGCGTACACAGGCCTATGTCTCGCGTTGCCTCTCCCCTCCTCTTCCTCATTCGCTCTCTCTCTCTCTCTCTCCCGCTCTCTCTCTCTCTCTCTCTCTCTCTCTCTCTCTCTCTCTCTCTCTCTCTCTCTCTCTCTCTCTCTAATGAGTTTGTCATCACATGAGTCCAAGGAATGAAGGAAGAAGTATAGAAATAAAAAAAATGAAAATACCGCTATATTTTCTTTTTCTTCCTTTCCTCTCCTCTCGCTTTCCATCCCCGTCAACGTTCATCCGTCTCATCATCTCCGTCATTATCGCTGTTACTCCTCTCCAGCCTTTATCGCCTCCCCTCTTCCTCCCCGCCCGTCCTCCATCCGCGTCAATTCCATTTCCATTCTCGCATCGACTACATCGTCCTTTGTGACGTCATTCAGTCCCGCTTGACGTCGGCGAGTTCGGCCTGAGGGAACTGTCGGCCGAACTGACGAGGCGGTCGCTTCTCTCGCTCTCTTTCTCTCTAATTTATACTTCCTGTTCTCTCTCTCTGTCTCTCTGTCTCTCTCTCTCTCTCTCTTTCTCTCCCTCTCACACACAAATACATTTAAACACATGAACAAAACACAAACACAGCAAAAACACACAAAAAAAACATCACACAACAGGGACCGCACAACGTGTCTGACAAAGGGGAAAAATGCTACACTTCTACACCTCTACACATGGGGGGAAAATCTCCCGGGCGACGTGCAACAGCTGACGTGACGTACCTGTGAGGTGTAGTCTGGTTTTGGACTCGTCATTACTGGTGTGTCCGCTGGAAGAGTCCACGTCAGATACGCCTGAGTCCGCTGGCGAAGGGGGAAGGGACCCTCCTACTGGAAATGCAAGAGAAAAACCAATAAGTATCTCAAATAACAATATTTTTTTTGTTGTTTTTTAAAATTAATTTGTTCGAGGTGATAATTTTGTTCGTTCTTTGGAATTATTATTATTATTTTCATTAGCAGCTTCTTCCCCGGTCACCCGACCCGGCCTTGGGTCTAAACCTCCCACTTTAGTCAAGGTCGAGTTACCAGGTCACAAGTGTCATCAGCAAGCATTTACCGAGTCCGTGGCATCCGAGATCTGGCCTGCTCTCTCCTTACCCTTTCGCAAACCCTTTCCTTGTACCCTTTCACCGCCTACATTCATTCCCATTTGGACCCTCTTCTCGCTCCCTGCTCTTCCTCCTCCTCCTCCTCTACGCCTCCGTCCGTTCCTTCCTCTCCTCATCCTCCTCAATTAACGATCGCAGTCGGATAATGCTCACGCCCTTGAGCTTGGAGTTAGCGAGGAGGCGCCGCGATCTCGACATGACTTGTCTCGCTCTTGAGGGCTTACTGTCGAGCGCCGCTCTTTCCCTTCCGAGCGCGCCCTTCGACGCCCACGCGCCCGCCGCGACGAGACACTCAGGGAAACGAGTTTTCGGCTTCCCTCTCTTCTCTCTCCCTCTCTAGGCCTAAACCCATCTCCCATCTATCGACACGGCTCCTGTTACACTGGCCCTGGCTCCTCGCCGCCCATTAGGAGCCTGCGGAACAAAGGGGTGTGCGTGGACTGCCGCACTCTTTGCCCCATCATAAAAAGCCAAATGTCACGGCGAGGCGCCCCATCCGATTCCAGGGCCCATCAGGGTTGCCCAGCTCGGCCCCCGCCCCAGCCCCGCCGCCGTCGCAGTGCAGGCAACATTGTGGCGAGGTCAGGCTCATTTACGGCGGCCGGGCGGTGGTCGCGGCTCATTCCAGTACAGAGGGTACGAAGTGGAGGAGGGAGGCGGGTGGAAGGGCGGGGGGGGGGGTAGGGGTAGGGTGCATGGGGTGAAGAGGGCGGGCGTGGGGTGGGGGGAGAGGTGGGGTGCAAGGGGGTGGGAGTTGGAGTGGGGTGGAAGTGGGGTGAAGGAGGTGGAGCGGAAGGGGTCAGGGGCGAGGGGAGATCAAGCAGTGATAAAAGGGTGGAGGAGGTGGAATGGACGAGGCGACGGGAAGTGGGGAAAGAGAGGATGAAACAGGAGAAAGGGAAAGAGGCCGAGGAGCAAAGGCGCGCGGGCGAGCCGGAGCGAACTGACCCGAACCGCAGATGCCTCTCCCTTCGCATCGGAACAAACAAATACGCCGAAGACACCTGGAGACCGGCAATAAATCCCAACCCGGCCGTAACCCGGCCATAACCCATCCATCTAATCTCCGAAATCCGGCGGCAGCGCCTGCGACCCCCACCCCCGGCCGCCCTTCCTCCGAGGACGACCCTCCCGCCGGCGTCTCCTAAGGGCGACGTTGGCCTGCAGCCTGGAGCCGCCCCCGCATAACCTTCACTTCCAGTCCTTCCGCGCGTCTTTAAAAAGTGCGTCACAAGCCGCCAGTGACGTAACCGCCGCTATTTTCGTGTGGATCAATAGGTAACTTGGCGATCATGGCGGCGGAGGCGGCGGCGCGTCCCGCTTCTTCCGTGAGGCTTCGTTCGCGCTCGTCGCCTCTTCGCTCTCTCTCTCTCCCGCTCTCCTTTTTCCCCTTTCGTCTCTTCGAAGGTTTCATAACAAACCAGGAAGTGGCATAACGCGAGAACAATCGGTGGTCCTGGCGTGACATCTTCGCCGGCTGCGTCCCGGCGCGAACGAAGGGTTCAGGACAGTCGTACCCTTGACAATACAGGCCACTCTCTATGACGTCATGACCTGAGTTGCCGCAAGGTCAATATTTATCCGAAATTCATCGTCGTGAATCGCATAATTCCGCCCGAGAAACATAAAACGGCGCTTCCCCCCCACGCATTAACAGCGGTTTATGATCGACGATCACGTTAGGCGAACATTCACCTGGTAACAACCGTAAAGCGCGCCTTCGAGTGAAAACCGCCGGGCTCCCTAAATGACAAGCCCCGCCGTAATAAGCTTGTTAAGACTTGTTTGTCGAATGTGTTGAAAAATAGAGCGCAAAAGACTTCCAGGAAAGGGGAACGCTGGCTTCTCAAAAGGGGGGGAGGGAGGGAGGGAGGGAGGGAGGGCAAGGAGGTGGAGGGGAAGGGGATTGGGAGCTCTGGAGTCTTGGATAACGATGTTACCCTTGTTTTTGTTCCGGAGTGCGTGGAATGGCGAGGCGCACAAACTTCCCGCTTATATTTTTGACCCTTCGCATCTCATTTACTCGGCCAGGGGTCACCGGGTGGACTTCATTTTCCTCAGGCTACGTGTACACAAAATATCTGGCTTACACAACCAACAACTATGGAAAGAGAATGATGCAGCAGTTGAAAAGAGGGGAAAAGAGAGAGGTCGAGTTGAGGGAAGATTGACAGGTGAATGAATGGCCGCACGGATTGATGTGCAATTAGGCAGGCGACTGACTCAAGAGCCAGGTGAATGGGCTAATGAATGGGCGAGAGAGGGGAAAGGGGCGTGACCGTACATAATCACGGAGAGAGAGAGAGGAGAGAGAACGAGAGAAGAGGAAAAGCGATGATCCGAGAGAAGAAAATATGAAAACAGAAGCGAAAAGAGAGAAGAGGAAAAAAGATGACTAAAAAGGAGAAGAGAACAAGACAACCGAATCGAGGAGAGAGAAGAGAAAGAGAAAACAGAGAGACAAAGCAAAACGACCGACTGTTAGCTCACCGGAAGTGTTTGGCTGAGAGGCTGAGTAAGCCGTCCGATGTCCGGTGTGGGCGGCCGGGTGAGGGGGCGGGTAGGTGGCGCCGGGGCTGTACATACTACTGTTGTTGTTGTTACTTGAGCTCTGGAGGTGCGGCGGCATCTGCTGGCCCGAGGAGAGGAGGTCCTGCAGGAGCTGCTCCCTGGACCTGGCCACGCTGTTGTTGAGGTGGTGTTGGTGGTGGTGATGGTGGTGGGTGTGGTGGTGGTGGTGGTGCAGCGTGTCCGCATGGTGGGGGCCGACCACACGACCTCCATCGGTGTCAACTGGAAACAAAGAGAATACGAGTTAGATATCGGACAGGTCATCGATCACACATGGCGGATGAGAGCAAGAAAGGCTTTGAAAAGGGAGGTTCAAAGATAACGATAAATATCATCATAACTAGCTACTTGGAAAATCATCATTAGTGCAATCATATTTACTGATGTCCTTTATCGACATCATCATTTCTGTTGTTTCAGTTATTTGATGCAGTTATCGTTCCTTTTGGTATTTTGAAGACCAATCTTTAGAAAAAAAAAACATTCTTAAAGACATCACTATTCTCGGTCCAGCTAAACCCCTCAGCATCCCCGGCCGCCCCGCCCGCCTTCCCGCTCCCTTCCCCTCGCCCTTATCGCCGCAGTGACCTCGACCCGTGACGTGACGTGAGCGGGCTTGTATAACGCCGCCGCCGCCGCAGCCATGACCTACATAGATACAGTTACGGGACCTTGGGTCAGGCGGCGCGGCGCTCTTATCTCCAACGCAGATATCCATCCACGTCTCCAGGGCCGCCGGGTAAATAAACGCGCCTATGGTAGCCTGCCTGAGGGCCTACTAGGGTGTGAGGGTGAGGGTGAGGGTGTGTGCGTGTGCGTGTTCGTGTGCGTGTGTGTGTGTTTGTGTGTTTGTGTGTGTGTGTGTGTGTGTGTGTGTGTGTGTGTGTGTGTGTGTGTGTGTGTGTGTGTGTGTGTGTGTGTGTGTGTGTGTGTGTGTGTGTGTGTGTGTGTGTGTGTGTGTGTGTGTGGTGTGTACACTAAGAGAAAGTGAATGTGTGCGTAGCGAAGCCCAAAAAAAATACAGGAAGTAACCTATCTAATTTTTTTTCTCCCTCTCTCTATTATTTTATCATTCTATACGCACTCATACGCACGCACAGCCACGGACACAACCGCACGCGATCCCATAAAACACTATGCGACGACCGAGAGGGGGAATCATGATGTAGCGGCCGCCATAAACGGACATGGAAGACTCCCGGAAACGTCTCCTGATTTCTCCAAGCACTTTCTCTCCCAAGCTTGGCCCCCCTCCCCCTCCCCCCCCCCACCCCCAGGACCAGAAGCAACAACCGTAGCACAACCGCACGAGAGTACAAGTGTTTAAGCGTACACGCAAGTGTTTAAACGTACACGCACCAGTTTAGACGTACACGCGCCAGTTTAAACGAATTTAACCATTGACATAAATACAGCGTGTGTTTCAACGAGACTTGTGTGCGTGACGTAGGAACATTTCTATGGAATCTCGCTGTGACGTCACATATTTCAAAGCGCACATACGCACACATATTCACAGGAGACCTTAAGATAGATAAAACAGATTAGACGCGTTCAAAGTTTACATTTTAAATCATTATAAATGTGTGTGTGTGTGTGTGTGTGTGTGTGTGTGTGTGTGTGTGTGTGTGTGTGTGTGTGTGTGTGTGTGTGTGTTTTAATACTAAGTGTATGCATGCGGGCGCAGTCAAATGTTGCCAAACACCTGTATGCGTGTACATGAATGTGTATGCGTGTGTGTGAATGTGTGTGCGCATGCGTGTATGTGTGTGCGCGTGTGTGCGTACGTGCCGGGCGAGCGAGAGTGAAGGTAAGGGAACTGGGTCGCCCTGAACTAGACCCAGATCTTCAACCCCGTTACAAGGACCAGGACCCCGCTATTGCCGACCCTCTTACAGGAAATCAGCAAGGCTCAAGTTTACTTTTTTTTGTGTGTTTCAAATTTTCCACTTGCATAAATTTGATAAGAAAAAAAGGGGAGAGACTTGGGGAAGAGGAAGGAAAAAACAGACAAGACAAATAAGCCATGCAGAGATATCTTGGCCTCATTTAACCCCGCCGCAAAGACATAAAACAAACGCAAATAAAACAACCCCCAAAAAAGTCAGCTGAGACCTCGAAACAAATTTACCAACAAATAAAATAAAACCAAACGAATCAACAGACCTAAAACTAACCAAAAAAACTTTAAAAAATAAAAAATCAGAAAATAAATGAATGAAAAAAATAAATGAAAAAATAAACCCTATGTTTTTTTTAGCCATTCAACCCACGAAGACAAGTGCACGCGAATCGTCCCTTTAGATTTCGTGTAAACAAAGATAAATCGAGATAAGAGACTCATGATGCAACGACAATCATTCAAGATAAAAGCAAGGCATGAGAGAGCTTTCCCCTTCTCTCTTCTCGTCCTCTTCCTCCCTCTTCTCTTCCTCTCCTCCCTCATTTCTACCCACCCTTCTCTCCTCTCTTCTCGTCCTTCCCTCTCTTCATCCCTCATTTCTCCCCACCCCTCTCTATCCTCTCTTCTTCTCTCTCCTCCTCCTCCTTCACCATCTACGAAGAGAGGACATAGCAAAGAGGAAGAAGACAGTGGGGACAAACTCAAGAATGGAAGAAGCAAGGGGTCGCGACCAAAATAACAACAATAATGATCATAACAACAACAATGACAACAACTCCTTAGTAATACAATGTACACAGAACACAACAAACATTTTGGGACTTCCTGGGAGGAGACTGTGTAACCACTGGGGAAGGGGGGGGGAGGTCTCAAGGAGGAGGAGGAGGAGGAGCTGGGGGGGCAAGTTACTGGAAGAAAGGAGGGGAAGGAAAGGGAGGTGAGGGGAAGGGGGAGAAAAGAGAGGGGAGGGAAGAGGGGAAGGTGGGGGCTACCTTACAGAAGGAGGGAGAGGGAGGGAGAGGAAAGAGGGGGCGGAGGGGGGGGGGAGGGTTACCTTCCTGGAGTAAGGAGGGGGTGGGAGAGAGAGAGAGAGAGGGGGGGGGGAGAAGGGCCCTATTGGAAGCCATAATAAAAGGAGCTCGGTGAAACCCTATGAACTCTTTGCGAAACAATGTTCATGTTGCGTCACCGTCTCTTCTACCTGAAGGCCGTGTGACAAGAGGAAGTGGAGGAGGATGTGGGGGTTATGAGTGGGAGGGGGGAGGGGGAGGGGAAGGTAAAAGGAAGAAGGGGGGGGGGAGAAGAGAGGGAGAAAAAAATGGTGGAGCAAGAGCAGACAAGAATGCGTGTGAGAGAGGAAGTCGAGGTGGATGTAGGGTATGAAGAAAGAGATAATACCGAGGACGAAGGAGGGAAAGAGAGGAAGGAACGACAGAGAGAGAGAGATAAAATAACCACGCATGAGCGAATCACAGAAACACAGAAACTCGCTGTGTTGTAAACTACGCACACGATTTCCTTCACCAAAAGAGTGCAATACCGTGTTCAACCTCTAGCAACAGCAGTCAGCATTATATCGCTGTGTCCATCTCTTATCAACAGCGTTCAGTATTTTGCGTTCATCTTTTATCAACAGCGTCCAGTATTTTGCGTCCATCCGCTCTCAAAGGTCTTCAGTATTGTGTTATGTTCATCCTTCCCGCACCGAGTCCGTCCGCCGCGCAGAGATAGGGCGGGAGGCCGTGGGACGAGCTGATAAAACACATTCGGCAATCGTATCTAGTCCCCGAGTGTGGTTATCGCGCGTATTATGTAACAGGAACACCTTGGGCCGCACATAAGGCCAATGCATATTACTACACGCGCCTACTGCCACGTATTCTTTCTCTCTCTCTCTCTCTCTCTCTCTCTCACAACACACACACACACAGACACAGACACACGCACACACACCCACACACACACACACACACGCACGCACACACGCACACACCTCCCTGCACACCCCACACTCGGTCGCTTCCCCCCAAGACAATCCCCGCAAAGCGCCACTTCAAACCAGAAAGCAGCGCATGTCACCGCCACTTCCAGCGGCAATGGGGCCAGCAGCGCTCCACGGCAGCAGGGTACATCACTTCCTCCCCACTCGGCAGGCATTAGCCAATCTTCCCGTTCAGGCAACTCCCCAAAACAGGTCAGACGGAGTAACCTGACCAATTTCCGTGACGGGGAGGTTGTCTAACGCCTCCGCACCGAGACGCGGGGGATACAGCGCGGAGAGGCTTGTTATTGGGTCTTTCTTTGCCTGTTTGGTGGTCAGCCACTGATGCGCTATCCCAGAGAAGATGTTCTCTAATCTCTCTCTGTTTCTCTTCTCTTTTCTTTTTTTCTCTCTCTCTCTCTCTCTCTCTCTCTCTCTCTCTCTCTCTCTCTCTCTCTCTCTCTCTCTCTCTCTCTCACCTGTTATGAATCAGCCCCCGTGACTCTCCAACACACCTGTGTCTGTTGGCTTGGCATCACGCGCAACAAGTGCTGGCATTGTCAAAGGTTCCCAAACATGACATTACCCACCGCCAAATGCCACGAACAACACGCGCTTAGGCATCAGCATGACTCGTTAGCATCAGTACTGTCAGCATCGTGCATGTCACCATCATCATCGCTGTTTTCGTAATGCCGACCATTACGGTTATTCGGTGTTTTGTTGCTGTCACACTGCACATTCTCCCCCATAATAACCGCTCCGTCATTGTTCGCACAAAAGTCCCCATCATTTAGTGTACCAGATAGTCTGCCAAACCGCCGAGTGAGAAATACAATCTCTCTCTCTCTTCCCATTCCTCCCTCTCCCTCTCTTCCCCGTTTCCCTACAAGTGCCTCAGAAGTACTTTTGAAGGGCCGCCCATGCCCAGCTCCCTCCGCCCACCTTTCTCCTCGTCATGTACCCCCCTAGCACAAGTACAAGCTCTATCCCATCATCATGAGATCTCAGAGACTCAGCTGCCCCTCCCTCCCCCTCCCTAACCCCCACCACCACCATCTAATCCACCTTCTACCCCCTTCCCCATCCCTTCCCCCCGCCCCTAACACTGAACCAAACGCCAGATTATGTGCACATGCCGGGTGTGTATGTATACATGTACGTCCATGGGTGACCTTATTACCTTAGTGACGGCGCTGTAGAGATACTTTCACCAGCAGTACGCAACCCCCTCCCCCTCAAGACACAAGGCCGTCTGCCCCCCCACCCCCTCACCCCCGCCAAACCCGGCCCTCATAGCTGCTCCCGTCTGCTGGGAGACTTTTTTTTTTGTTAGACCTCGACGTTCTCACTTCTTTTGTTTGTTCGCCTTCTTAGTCCTCCGCTGCATTCCGACGCCCCTGTCTCTGCCGCGTTTTTTCTCTCCCCTCCATCCTTGCCATTTGCTCTTTCGTGATTTCGCTCTCCGTGCTTCCCCCTCTTCCTGATTTCCCTTTCGGTGTCTGCGTTCTCTCCCGATCCCCGTTCTCAGGGGAGGGGACACGAACGCCCCGCCAGCGATCCCCTTCCCGAGGTGTCCCCTGGCTTGGCTAACCACCTCCTTGCGCACTGAGGTTACTCTAAAGCCGATTTAGAAAGAGGTGGAGGGAGAGAAGAGGAAGACTGAAGGTAGAAGTAGTGGAGTAGGAAGAAATACTGCAGTTCCAAGAACAGGAGAGGGTGGAGTAAAAGAAGGAAGTGGAGGAGGTGGAGATGGAGGAAAAAGAGGAGGAGGAGGAGGTGGGTGGAGAGTTACGACAGCCACTTATGTCGACCGTCACGCACAAACGTTACGACACGCTCACAACAACCAGACGTAACACATACTAGGCCACGTAGCCTCCACGTGTTCGCCATGGCTTTCGGTTTCACTCTCGCATGTTTGTTCGACCCTTTGGGAGTATGAACGGGCACGGAAATCACAGCAAAACAACAACAGCAATAGCTTTAACAATAACAAAACTACCACAACCACAGCAACAACAGCAGCAGCACCAATCATAACAGCATTAACAGCAACAGTAGTTATAAAGACAATGATAAAACGGAACACTCCAAGCAACAGAAAAGAAACTGGGGCAGATGTCCTCGGCGCCCTCACTGCTTCGAAGTCCCCGCATGCTCCTACAAAAACTCCCGACGAACCAGAAAAGCAAGAAGGAAAAGAAGGAGCATAAAGTAAAACAAATAAACCCTCTCTCACTGAACCCCCTTGACCCCCCCCCCCCCGTCTTGCGCAAGGGCTCTCCTTAATACTGTGAAGAAAGATGAGGTTCATGGGAGGGGGTACAGGAAGGGCTGGGGTAGGGGTTGGGGCGGGGGTTGGGGGTGGAGTGTAGGACTGACTAGACATGACTATTGGATCACAGCATGAGCCAGAATGGGGAGGAGGGAAGAGGAAGAAGAAAGATAGAAGAAGTGGATAGGTGGAAAAGGGTGGCTTCAGATAGAAGAGAATTAGAGAGAGGAAGGAAGGTAGAGAAGAAAGAGAGAGAGAGAGAGAGAGAGAGAGGGAGAGAGAGAGAGAGAGAGAGAGAGAGAGAGAGAGAGAGAGCGAGAGAGAGAGAGAGAGAGAGAGAGAGAGAGAGAGAGACGAGAGAGAGAGAGAGAGAGAGAGAGAGAGAGAGAGAGAGAGAGAGAGAGAGAGAGAGAGAGAGAGAGAGAGAGAGAGAGAGAGAGAGAGAGAGAGAGAGAGAGAGCAGGCAGGCAGGCAGACAAAGACAAGATACACAAAGACGAAGAGAGAGGAGTGTCACCATCTACTTCCGACGACGCTGAAGGTCCAAGCGCAGCGTGCAGTCACCTGCCGCTGGCTCCCTCCCTCCCTCCCTCCCTCCCTCCCCCCCGCCACTTCCTACCCTCAGCGTCCCCGTAACACATTATTAGTGGACACTTTCTTTCAGGCGGACTCTCGACTACGTAAGGTTAGCAGTCGGACTCCCAGAATCAAAACAATCAAAGGAATGGATCCAACCTATCTCTTTTTTTCCCCATCTTTTTCATCATGTCATACATTTTCTTGCGAGATTCTTCAAGAGCACAGTCTGTTGACATTCAAACCGTTCTTCACTTCGTCTTACGTCACGTGCTCTAGACACGGTGACTCCGATTCTTTCCTTCGTCTTTTTACTTCTTGCTTTTTTTCTCTCTCTCTCTTTACATTGTTAAAAGCTCCGGCCATCTTGACAACGGAACCGCCACGCCCTTGCGCTAGTCCTAATTCCCAAAGGACTGTGACGGAAGACTCATTACACACCCATAGGCCTATACAGATCCTTTATTAATCAACAGGCAGACACACTTTCACAGCTGGTTGTAGCCGCGGTGGCTGTAGAAGTAATAGTAATGATAACGGCAATGATAATAACAACAGCAACAATAACAACAATGCTAACAACAACAGTAATCACAACAGGCATGACAGCAGTACGAACGAGCTATAACAACGAGCTATAATAACAATAACAATAACAAAATAACCGCATCGGCGCAAGGAGGGCACGGCACTACCCAAAGGAGAACGCAAGAGCCAAGCCACAAAAAGCGCCAAAGCCCGGAGTGACGGGGTGAAGCCAGCCCTGCCCGACCTTCCTTACAGATCCCAAGAACCCTAAACCCGGACGTGGCACAAGGGGTCACGTGACGTAGGGCGAGGGGGGAGGGGGCGGGAGAAGGGAGGGAGGGGGAGGTAATGGGGAGGCAATGGGGGGATAGGAGAGGGGGAAGGGGGGGGAGGAGGTATCTGCCCACGTCATGGCGTCCGAAAACCGCTTTCACTTTTTATCTGAATGCGGCCCCAGACATACCTTCACCCCCTTCTCCCCCTCTCCCTCCCTCGCCCAGCTACTGCACCTCCCCGCCCCTTTACTTAGGCCTACATACATGCCCCTATCTGATCGTTCCCTAGGCCTTACAACACACACCCGCATCCCCCCTCCCCCATTACCTCCCCACCCCCACCCTTAAATGCCCTTTCTTCCCCATCTACCTTCACCTGACATCCTTCCAGACGCCAACAAAGACGTTTCACACAATCGTGAAGAAAGCCAGGAACAACAACAACAATAACACGCAATGACAACAACAATAACACGCCCCAAGGATCAAATCACATCAACTCAAAAAACAAAACAAAAAACAAAACCAAAAAAAAAGAAAAAAAAAAAACAAATTGCAACTCTAGCCTCTTCACCTTGACTTGCAACACTAGTGGTTTGGAAGGCGGCATCTTGCAACGGCACTAGTCAAGTGAGAGTGCAAGAGTGCATCTCCAACTAAGAGAGGAAAACCTTTACTCGAAGCCAAAGACGCCGTTCGAAGACATACAGAATGTTCTGGAACTTAAAAAAAAAAAAAAAGGAGAAAAAAAAAAACTCAAGGGCTTATTCCCCCCCCCCCCCCCGCAAAGAAAAAAAATACGTGTAAACAAACTAACCAAAACAACAAAACAATCCGACTACCCCCAAAAAAATAACAGTAATTCAAAAACAAAATACGAGAACGAAGGTCAATAAAAACGGAGAAAGAAAGAGAGAGAAATAATGAATAACGAAAAAAAAGAGGGAAGGAAAATGGCCGATCGGCATCCGCGCGGTTAAAGTGTGCCAGTGGGTCAAGCGAAAGTGGCTGTCGGGCCGCTTGAGCAACCCCCGCCGCCACCGCCACCAGCCACCACATCCCGCCTAGCCCTAGCCCAGCCTAGCCCGGTCCTGGCCTAGCCCGCCTGCCCGAAAAATGTTCCGCGTCTCTTGTTGTTTTCACTCGGATCCCGGCGGAGGATCGGGAAGGTTCGCTGCGACGCCGGGGATTTTTTTTTTTTATTTCTTGGGGGGTAAGGGGCGGCGGTGGCCCTGGCGGCGACAGTAGACTTCAAGAACCTTGAGGGTGCTTGACTGTCTCTCTCTCTCTCTCTCTCTCTCTCTCTCTCTCTCTCTCTCTCTCTCTCTCTCTCTCTCTCTCTCTCTCTCTCTCTCTCTCTCTCTCTCTCTCTCTCTCTCTCTCTGCAGTTGGGCGGGAGCCAAAAAGGAAGAAGGACTGTCACTGGCTTCCCGCTGTGCCATGTCCACGACCTCTGGAGGACTAGCTATCTATAGCTTATCTCGATCTAAGCCTTCTCTCCTCCACTCCCAGAGAGATGCCCAGTAGAGCCGAGGCGCGATTAAAGTCCCAAGGCAACTGATAAACCGCCAAAACGATAAAGATTCAGCCGCAGCCAACCTAGCAGGCGTTACCGAGCAACACGCGCAGGACGACCCGCTCGCCGCCCCATCCATCACGGGAAGCGACCTGCCTGTCACCCATCAACACGAGGAAATCTTGATGCGTGTATGGCGTTCGCAGCCATGACACTTGCACATTTCCGCAAAAATAATACACAAAACTGCGCCCCCCACCCCCTCTCTCTCCCTCTCCCCCTCCCCCCCTGCGCAACGCACGTCCAGCGACCGCTCTTCGGACAGGAAACGCGCCATTTCCGCATGATTTAAAAAGAACGCGGGAGGATTTTGGCGGGAGCGCCGACTTTCCCTCTCACCGACAAAACCCGAGGTCGCATTCCCATTGGCTGCTGCGGCCCCCACGTCATACTACATTTGTTTATTGTGGACTAATTTCACTTCCACTTGGCGCTCTTTCTTGGAGGGCTGGTCGTCCTCATTAAATAATAATAATAATAAAAACATTATTATCACATTTATCCCACTTTTGAGCTACGCTTCGTCTTGGGGAAAATGACTAAAATAAAAGTGATTGGATGAACCTAACCTTCACTTCCATCTCAGTAACGTGTGTGTGAAGGTATGTGGACATCGCTGCCTCATCCAACTGATAGCTTTTTTCTTTTTTAAGACATTCTATCCAGTGAGAGTTGGAGTGAAAGTGAGAGTGAGAGTGGGGAGACATAGAGATAGAGATAAATATAGATATAGATAGATACATAGATAGATACATAGATAGATAGATACATAGATAGATAGATAGATACATAGATAGTGTGTGTAGAGTGTGTGTGTGTGTTTGTTTATTTGTGTGTGTGTGTGTGTGTGTGTGTGTGTGTGTGTGTGTGTGTGTGTGTGTGTGTGTGTGTGTGTGTGTGTGTGTGTGTGTGTGTGTGTGTGTGTGTGTGTGTGCGCGCTTCTGGGGTGTTTGGACGACTCAACCGCAACTGTGAAACGGATCGCCTGAAGACTGGATGTAAGTCATACATTCTCTAAATATTGTTTTACGTGTTCAAACTGCCCCGGGAATCCTCGTATCAAATTGCATGTTCATTCTGTCAACATCAGCGATTCATCGACTGGCTTGTCATGACATAATCCAAGCCTAATTAAGGAATGTCAAAGCCTGTTTACTGCTACTTACAAGGTTGCTAAAAGCCTCGAAGACATATTCCGCAGCGCCGGCGAGAATGCCAACTTACGTTCCCGCGGTTTACTTGACTCAGCAAAAGAGAAAAAAAATGAGAGAAAAAGAAAGAAAGAAAAAAAGCCGCTAGGATTCCTTCTCATCCTGAAGCACCTAGGCTCTACCCCCCCCCCCCCCCCCGTGCTTGTCCGTTTATCACGCCCTCGTCATCGCAGGCACGCCCCCCCCCCCCCTTCGAGAAAGAGCAACCCGCCCGGTCGAAGGTTCCCCGCCGCCGGCACCAGCGGGACGTTCCGCTCCCGAGAGGAAATGTTGACATAGCAAACAGCTTCCCTTTCCATTAAATTTGGGCGAAAGGGTTGCCAGAAATAGTACGAATGAAAAAAAAGAAGTCGAAGGTGCGCACTATTCGCGCGCCCGAGCTATGAGCTGGCACTAAGCCCTGCGTGAGGCCAATAAAAATAACTTTTGATGGTCCACCTGTTCCTGGCTCCATACCTTCTCTCTGCCGCCCTTGTTTGCTCTCGGAACGGCACTAATTGCTTCCTATTCGCTTCTGTCATCGCTCGAAGTCGCTCGCGCGTCCGCGGCAGTCCAGCGGACAGGGCATCACGTGGCGCGTTTGTGTACAAGAGCAAATATGCGGATGGATCGAGCCCCGTTGTTGTCCTACCTGCTGACTTACCCGCCTGGCACTTGGCACTGTGCCTGTCTTACCGCTGATGACACTGAGTCATCCTGGCACCCTTGCAAAATATCTTCCAATACACCCAGGAAACCGAATCCCCCACAAGCAAATAGCGTACGCGTGCCTGGGATCTCGCCATGCCTTCCTGGGTCTGAACATGTTTCGTGCGCTAAGAATGGCTTTCGAAACCGCGGCGAACCTTGGCAACACTGCATTTCACCTGTACGCCCATATCCGGCCAGGTAACGACGGGGGCGCCGTTCGGTCGCTCTATATACTGCCTCTCCGCCTTTTTATATATAAAAAAAGCCTCTACTTTATATAACAGAGGCCGGAATGTCGTGTAGCTAATTACAACTCTATTTTGGGAGAGTCTGATCTACACTCCGCTGAGGGAAGGAAGAGGAAATAATTCTATTAATAAACCAGCCGATAAAACGACATATTTATAGCAGCGCCCATGTAATTATAAAATCTACCAACAGATACAAACAGCAATCGATTTCCTCCAAACACACGACCAAACCTATCCCCTTCCCCCCCTCCCCCTCCCGCCCCCACACAAACCTCCACCCCCACCCCCGAACATCACCGCAACGCGATATAAAACGGGGCAAAAAAATAAAAAAGATGAAAATAAAACAATAAATTAAAAGCACGGATCTTGTACCTCTGGCATGTGGCGGTTTGTTTACTTGGCGTTCGTTTTCTTTCAGTGTTGCCAGAAGACGCCCGAACCGGAAGCGCTCAGTTGGCGCCAATGTCGATTTCTCCCGAGAGTGTACGTGGAGGTATCGAGTCCTCCTCATCCTGGACTGCATGTTCACGCGTAATACGTGTTTGTGCGTGTTTGTTGCTGTTGTTGTTGTTTCCTTGGGCTCGGAGGGGGGAGGGAGGGAGGGGAGGGGTCGTGGGGTCGAACTGCGATGTGCTTTTGTTTCACTCGTTTTGAATTCGGGCGAATCATTATGATTTCTCTTCTCTCTCTCTCTCTCTCTCTCTCTTTCTCTCTCTCTCTCTCTCTCTCTCTCTCTCTCTCTCTCTCTCTCTCTCTCTCTCTCTCCCTCTCTCTCTCCCTAGGTAGACGAAAGGGTGTGCGAGTAAACATAAAAAAAACAAAGAAAAGTTCGGAAGCGGAGCCATGGAGGTTAAATTCGTACTCTCGGGATTATTTTAAGCTCCCAAAGTTTCCTTTTACAGCTCGCTTGGGGGAGAGGGGAAGGGGGGGAGGGGAGGAAGAGGAGGGGAGAGGGAGGAAGAAGAGGGGAGAGGGAGGAAGGGAGACTGCTGTTTTATTGATCCGGGACCTTTTCACACGTTCGATGCATTTCTCATTCTTGGCGAATAATAAAAAAAGGGAGATGCTCTTAGCGTTTACAAGCGATCTCCCCGGTCCTAAGACGCGCCGCGCAAGAAACCGGAATGTGGCAAAACGTACCGCACGGACACGCACTGAATTCACGTTGCGTAAGTGCCTTGTAAGTAGGCTTTACGTAATGACGTTCACAACAGGTTAAGTAGATCACATGCGAAAAGGAACGTAATTACTCATTCCACGGCCGCCGCTGCCCCTAAATGCGTGAGATTAGCCGATGGAACAATTTTCCTCGTCGGCAACCGGATTCAAGATTTATACATGTCATAAATAGATACATAAAAATAGCGAGACTAAAAAGAGCAAGGAAGCAATACAGAGCGATCCCCCGAGCAGCAAGCGCATTACTGCAGCAAAAGAGAGACAATAATCCTGGGAGGTGCTGAGCCTGGCGACACCTGGCCGCGTTCCGTCGCCCACGCGCGGCGGCAGGTGGCGCTCTCGCCTTACTCCTCGCTTCCTTGTTACCCTCCACCCCTGCCCTCCCTCCCTCCCTCCTCCCCTCCCCACCTGAAGCCCCTTCCCCGCACATACACCTTTCACCCTGTCTAACCCTAGCCCTCCCTCGAGTGACGGATAACCTGTCCTTCGCCGACAAAAAGCGGGAGAGAAAAGAACTTTCTCTTCCTTTCTTCGCAGCCGCGTGTTTTGGGCGCGAGCATCTCCGGTGTCGGGCGGCGTGCATTGGCGGCGGCCGCTCGGGTGACACAGCCAGGGTGTGCGTTATGTGTCTGTGTGTGTGTGTCCGTGTGCACGTTCGTTCGATCCGTTCCCCTAACTGTACGTTCGACCGCAGCGCACCTACACCCACAACAACTACAACGCAAGAAATATTACACTTGCACCCTCCTACCCCCCCTCCCCCCCCCAAGTAGGTTAACCTGCGAAAGCCACACGGCGACCGCAGACACACCGTGGCAGTGGATGCGACCCTCACTAAACCCCTCCTTTACCCCCTACGAACCTGCCCTCCCCTCCCCTCCCTCCCCCCTCCCACCTGTAATTACTTCGTGGTCTCGACCCCCTCCTGATGCCCCTTAGCCCCTCCCCCTACTCCCTGCACCCCCCCCCCCCAGATGCTTCTAGGATGACCTGCCCGCACCTGATCGAACTCAAGCTGCTCTTAAAAAGGGAAAAAATGTATAATCACAACGCCTTTTTTTATTTATTTATTTTTACTTTTCTCTCGCTTTATTCGGCGTGAAAAGGGGGAGGAGGAGGGAGGGGAGGTTGAAATGAGGATGGAGATGAGAGATAAGATGAGAGGCGGAGTATCCTACCCGGGCCAGGAAGAAGGTGATTTACTCCTCCTCCTCCTCCTCCCCCCCCCCCATCCCCCCTCCTCCTCTTCACCCTACCCCACCCACCCTTAGAAACTAGAGCAGGTCACAGGTTCACGGGAAAGCCTACCCAACACTGCGTCCTTTGTCCACAGTGTCGCATTCCCCTTCCTCCCTCCTCCCGCTACCCCCTCCCCTTCCCTCCTCCCACACTCCTTTCTTTCCTTCTTCCCTCCTCCCCTCCCCCTTTCCCTCTGCTTCTTCTTCTTCCCCTCCCTACCTCCTACACTCCTTTCTTTCCCTTCTTCCCTTCGCCCACACTCCCTTCCCCCTTCCCTCCCCTCCCACACTCCTTTCCTTCCCTTCTTCCCCTCCACTCACACTCCCTTCCCTCCCCTCCCACACTCCTTTCCTTCCCTTCTTCCCTCCATCCACACTCCCTTCCCTCCCCTCCCACACTCCTTTCCTTCCCTTCTTCCCTCCATCCACACTCCCTTCCCTCCAACCTTCCCTCCCCTCGCTGTTCTTTAGCCCACGGACATAACACAAGCCATGAGTACCGGGAAATGCCCGAGTTTGTTTATGTTAACTCTCGAAACAAGTGTTCACGTGCAGCGCGGGGGGGGGGGATGAAAGTTTTGGGGTAGACTTAATTTGCATTTCTTTTCTTTGAGAAAGAGAGAGAGAGAGAGAGAGAGAGAGAGAGAGAGAGAGAGAGAGAGAGAGAGAGAGAGAGAGAGAGAGAGAGAGAGAGAGAGAGAGAGAGAGAGAGAGAGAGAGAGACGGTGAAACAGGAATGGGGAAGAGACACAATCTACTTCCGCATACCTCTACCAAAGCGCAGATTGGTAACCATAAACCGCCTATACAAAGACCATCCCCATTCTCTCCCCCTCCCCGCCATCCCCTCCCTCCCACCCCCACCCCAAGCAGACACCCCTCGACTGCCCTAGTTCTGCTGACTAATCCACAGGGACACTAACGTACTCGGGTCCTGTTGTGTTGTGACAAAAACCACAACCACATAACAGTTACACGACAGGAATCTCTGTGTTACATGCATAGGGACGTGAGCGTGTGACTTTTCTATGCCATGGGGGTATGGGGAGGGGGGGGGAGGAGGGAGAAGGCGAGAGGTTAAGGAAAAAATGAGAAAGGAAGGAGAGGAAAAAGGGGTATGAGATGAGAAATGGAGATAAAAAAAGAATAGAAAAGACAACAGAGGAGAGAAGAGATCAGATTAAAAGAGCAAAACAATACAACAAAACAGAACAGAGCAGAAGACACGAAACGATAAAAAATACAAAAACCCAAACCGAAAACATAAAAAACCAGGAAAAAAATCCCCCAAAAAGAAAAGAAGGAAAGAATAAAACAGAGAGGGAGAGAAAGAGAGAGAGAGAGAGAGAGAGACCTCCTCCCTCCTACCTCTTGTTTTAAGAGAATAATAATAATATGATGTCTGACGCACAAGGCTGCATGTGTTAAGACCTCCTGAAGCCCCGGGGAAACTGCCAGCACATACACCCTGTTACACAACCTTACCGCCCTAGCCTTAATTTCGTCTGACATGAGAAGTGACAGGTGGGCTATTTCAGGTGAGTAATCCTTCGCGCTCGAGGACGTACATATTCGTACGGACACGCATACTTACATACACGCATGCAAACGTACATACAAAGAGGTAGGTAGAGGTAAAGAATGATGAATATATATATAGTGAGTGATAAGAGACAGAAATTTTCAAATACATATATATCAAGATAGAGGTAAAAAAAAACTGACCGACAATTCGAGAGAAACAGAGAGACGAAAAGAAAGGAAGAAAGAAAAACAAACCAGAGCTCTAAACGGCATGACAAGGAGGAAGGGAAGAGAGGGAAGAGCGGGGAGGAGGGAAGGGAGGGCAAGGGAGGGAGTTGGGGGGGTGGGGAGACTACCTGTCCCATCCGCCCTACTTTAACTTCCAGAACGACACCCACGCTCGCCGCACCTCCGTTGGCCTGCATGCTCGTTAAGCGCCGGGCGAGTCGCTTTTTTATGGAGTGTGTGTGAGTGTGAGAGTTTGTTTGTGTGAGGGAGTATTTGTATGTGTGTGAGGGAGTGTGAGAGTTTGTTTGTGTGAGGGAGTATTTGTATGTGTGTGAGGGAGTGTGAGAGTTTGTTTGCGTGAGTGTGAGTGAGTATGAGTGTGTTTGTGTGAGTGTATGTTGGTATGTGTTCGCGTGCGTGCGAAGGCGCTACGGAAATACACGAACAAACAGAGGGAGAGAAGAAAGGGGAAGAAAGAGGAGCTGGAAATGACTGGCGTGCTTCCACTGAGACCTACCCTTGAACACACGCAAGACGCACTCAAAACCACTGCGCCGTAATACACTTCAGTCTAGAGCCGGGGAGAGGGAGAGAGAGAGAGAGAGAGAGAGAGAGAGAGAGAGAGAGAGAGAGAGAGAGAGAGAGAGAGAGAGAGAGAGAGAGAGAGAGAGAGAGAGAGAGAGAGAGAGAGAGACCTCATTCAACGGTACTCGGGCCATCCCAACAGCAGCCCTATGACCCAGTGCAATACGGACCGTATTCGGAAACCCACGTACTCAAAGCCTGCTCTCCTCCCCCCTCCCTCTCCCTCCTCCTTCCTTTCCTCTCGACCCCTCCCCTACTCATCTCTTTTCTTCCCTCCCTCCCTCCCTCCTTCCCTCCCTTCCTCCTCTCCTTCTCAAACACCTCCTCTCCATCCATCCCTCTCTCCCTCCCATCCCATCCCATCCCTCCCTCCCTTCCCCTTCCATCCCTCCCTTCCCCTTCCATCCCCTCCCTTCCCTCCCTCGCCTCCCTCCCGTCCCGCAGCACTTATCCTGGCTGACCTAGATTTTAAAAGGTCTAGTTCCGCAATTTATAGGATTCCCGAGGAGCCGTTCCTGACCTTCCTGACCGCGCGCCCGCTCTCTGTGTCACTCCGTTGCACCGAACCGGGGAATTGGGGAAGGGGAGGGAGGATGAGGGGAATGGGAGGGGAAGAAGAGGGGAATAGGGGGAAGGGGAGGGGAAGAAGAGGGGAATGGAGGGAGAGGAGGGGGGAGGTAGAAGGGAAAGGAGGATGACAGATGGATAAAAAGCTAAGTAAAAAGACAAATAGATGCATAGTTAAGGATATATAGATGCATATATATATATATATATATATATATATATATATATATATATATATATATATATATATATATATATATGTATATATATATATATATATATATATATATATATATATATATATATATATATATATATATATAGATATATAGATGTATATATGTATATATGTATATGTATATGTATTTATATATATATATATATATATATATAGATAGATAGATAGATAGAGCGATAGATAGAGAGAGAGAGAGAGAGAGAGAGAGAGAGAGAGAGAGAGAGAGAGAGAGAGAGAGAGAGAGAGAGAAAGAGAGAGAGGGAGAGTGAGAGAGAAAATCACTAAATCCTCACAGATCTCGCACCCATCCAAGACCTCGAGCAAACAAACAAACAAACGAGAAACACCCCCCCCCACCTCCCTCTTTCCTTCCTGTTTCCTTCATGAAAACAGAACCCCTCACACCCCCTTCCTCCTCCCCCCAACCCCAACCCAACACACGCCCCATACAGGAAAACGACGCCACATCTTAAAAGTAAAAGTAAGGCTATGTGGCTGGATGTGGTAACACTGTTTTGGCACCGCAGCGATTCCGGCAGCGGAGGCAAAGTGGCACAAGGTCATATAGTCAGGCCCACGCGCTTCCCGCCTCTCGCGTCCACGGCGGCGGCGAGCTCCACACACCTTGCACTCACACGCACGCACACGCCCTTCTGCGCCCTCTTCGCTCTGCTCCTCGCTACGCACGCGGCTACCCACACACGCACGCAGACGTACAAACAAACAAGGGTGCATTCACATACGCAGACAATATGTGTGCATTTAAACAATTCATTCAATCGAACAGAGTCGCAATCCTCGAAGGCCGTTTCGCTCCCCAAGTTTGAAAACAACAATGTAAAAACAAAATACAAAAAAAAAAAAAAATATCTGATGACTAATCAAAACCGCTGACGGATTAAACATTTCAAAACAGCCAAAAGACCCGAGAGGAGGAAGTGGGAGAGAGGGAGGGAGGGAGGGAGGGAGGGAGGGAAGAGAGGGCTACCCCACCCCGGAACCCCTTTCCTTAAGAACATAGCAACTGTGCCAGAAGTCCTGGACACCTTCCCTTCTCCCCTATCTCTCCCCTCTTTCCCTTTCCACTCTCCCTCCCTTCTCCCTCCCCCTTCCACCCCCACCCCCGCGCCCCCTCCCTCCTGACGAGACCATATAGGGCGGCGCGATGTCCTCTTTCACTTTCTAGGGAGGGGGATTAGGAGGTGCCTCTCGGGAGCGCCTCTGAAGTGCTGGAGGCGACCTCGATATCAAGGAAGGAGGGGGAGGGAGGAGTAAGGAGAAGGGGTACTATGTAAGGGGAAGGGAGAAGGGAGGGTTGAGGGGAAGGGAGAAGGGAGGGTTGAGGGGAAGGGAGAAGGGTGGGTTGAGGGGAAGGGGCTAGGAAGCAAGGGGACAGGAGGCAGGACCTTCAAGAATATATTCAGTCATGCATAATTCCCGGAGTGACATCCTTTGTGATGCTGCTGGAGGAAAAGGAGGAAGAAATAGCAAAATGGAACAATTCCAATCCAGAGAAGAATGAGGCAAAACAAGAGTCGAGATAAAGGGGAAAGGGCTGCAACAGATAAAACAAACAAACACACAAACAGAACGTGTTCAATAGGATACCCGCCCTTCCTCTTCTGCATATCCTTTCCCTCTCAAGAATGCAAACTCCCTCGGCCCATCCCTCCCCCTCCCCTACTCCCCTCCCCAAAGCATGCGACACTTACGGTAGCGTCTCATCATAGCCTTCTTGTAGGCCTTGGCAGGATTCGGGTGAGGCAGCCGCTGACTATCGGAGTCGTCGGAGTCATGGGGGCTACTGGTATCACGATCCTGGTAGTCCCTGTCCTGATAGTCCCGGTCTTGGAAGTCCCGGTCCTGGTAGTCCCGATCTTGGTAGTCCTGGTAGTCCCGGTCCTGATAGTCCCGATCCTGGTAGTCCCGATCTTGGTAGTCCTGGTAGTCTGGACTCATGGACTCGCGGTAGAAGTAGGGACTCCTCGGCGGGGAAGGACAGCGGGTCCGGTTGGAGACGCTGAGGTCAAGAGGTGCCTCATCATACTCCAGGATCTCGGAGGAGGCGAGACGGGGGTTCTGCAGCACCATGGCGGTGGGGGCAGCAACTGAGGAGGGGGCACTCGATTGGCACTCGCGGTGTCACTGCACAGGAGGCAGTGGCACTCGGCACTTGTCTGCTAGCAACAAGTGAGTGTAGTGTGGCGAGGGCTCGACCACAGCCTCAAATACAACTGGCCATGGTGGCGATTCGCGACAACGACCACCGAATCGGAAGGACCACCGCAATGCACTTCAAAGAACACTCTTTCCCTTTCTGATAATTACTATTTTTCTCTCTCAACAACCCCTGGGGGAAAGACCAGAGACGTCGAGGCAAAACAATCACTTCGCTGGAAGGGAAGGGAGATTATCCCTGAGAGATCTTCACTACGCCAAAGTCTTCCTTCTTTCCCTCTTAATCTTTTTCCGATATGTGCGAGAGAAGGAAAGTAACGAGTAAAACACGAGGACGCCGTCAAACGTGGACAGAGTCCTAGCAACACACGCGAGAGAAGTGGCCGTCACAAAGCAAGTGTAAATCCCGGGTGACGGTCCTCGGGCGCGAATCCCCGAGACGCGAGTGGTGTGTGTGGCTGGCTGGCAGGTGGTGGGACAGCAGCGCGAGCACTGGGCCTCCGTTCAGCACCACGTTCACATTCACACTGACTCACTACCGCCACGCTCAGTCGCTCACCACACACACACACACCGTCCTCCGCCACCCTCCTCCTCCCCCCTCCCTCCTCCCGCCCTCCCCCCTGGTCACCACCGCCGCTGCCGCCTCCTGGACCGTGTGTGTATGTTTGTACATTGCTGCATTCGCTTGCGTGGGCGTTT
The DNA here is from genome assembly GCF_042767895.1 of Penaeus vannamei. Classification (NCBI taxonomy): domain Eukaryota; kingdom Metazoa; phylum Arthropoda; class Malacostraca; order Decapoda; family Penaeidae; genus Penaeus; species Penaeus vannamei. The sequence goes on along the minus strand of NC_091568.1, from coordinate 34,030,179 downwards.
ATCGAATTACGCCTTCCCTCACATGCTGGCGTGGTCTCCTACGTCATGGCTCCCACGACCAAGGTATGACGGGGGGCATCTGACAGACAGGTGCACCGTGTATGGGGATGTCTGAGAGTGAGTGAGTGAGTGTGTGTGTGTGTGTGTTTGTTTGTGTGTGCGCGCGCGTGTGTGAGTCCGTAAGTGTGCGTCTGTCTGTCTGCAAGGCCAACCAGATAGACGGGGGTGAGTATGTGCGTATGTGTGCGTACAGGACCAAGGTCGGGCCAGCACACAGCATGTTCCTCTGTACACTCCCGACCCTCAGGACCTCCGCCGCTTTCTATTGTACTCTTCTGGGCGAGGGGGAATTCCCCGCTGGGGGATGGCGAGTCCACCCACGGCACGGTGGATCAAAATTGGAAAAAAGGAGCCGGGTGGATGTGGGCGCGGAAAGCAGCGAAGCGGGAGGCGGCGTAGGAGGCGGGGAGCCCCCGAGGAGAGAAAGAAGGCGGGGAAGGGAAGGGGAAAGGGAACGGCGATGTGTAACAGGTGCGGCGTGCCCGATTCTCCTCCCCTCGGCCAGAAGGACCGCACCGGCGTACTCCTCGCCTCCCAGTTGACGATAATGATCAGCCACACGCCATGCACGACATCACCCAGGCCCTCACCTCCTCCGGCATGAATGCAGCGCCTCCTTCCCCTCCTCCTCCCTGTGTGCACTTCCTGTACACCTCATTAACCCGTCCCGCCGTCACGACCTGTTCGCCCTAGCGTAGGAGACACTGCTGCGCCGGAGAAAGGAGACTTCATTCAAAGCCTCATCAATGGGAGGATGGTCCTCGCTGTCGATACGACCTCTTTTGTTGTCGTCGTTAGTCGCTAGGATGCTTTAATAACCACGGTGCTGCAACTGCTCGCTCTCGTGGCAACTAGGTACACGCATAAAGCATCTTTGTACGTAAAACGACCCTTGAGGAACGCCGCCGTGGTGAGGAGCATCCGCGTCATCGCAGCATTAGCATCGGCAACGCTCCTACCTGCCAGCTATGGAAACAAGCGCTCGCAAAGGTAGCAGCGACGGCAATAACAGAAGCTCGCCGTAGTTCACAACACCCTTTGGTCTGAATCCCAGAAGCGGCAGCGGGACTTACTGTTTCACTTTCCCGACCAAGGAGCCGTAGCAGCCGCGTCGTTAGTGTGTGTTTCCACCGAGAACAAAGGACGTGCATCAGGCCGCTCAAGAAACGCCGCCCACCGCGCCCCCAGCACAAGGCGCGCGGACTACACTCTGCGCCTCTGTGCCTTCATTTGCTTTCACACAGGCAGACGCACACATACGCTTGGATTTATTGATAGAAAAGAGGGAGGAAGGGGGAGAGAGAGAGAGAGAGAGAGAGAGAGAGAGAGAGAGAGAGAGAGAGAGAGAGAGAGAGAGAGAGAGAGAGAGAGAGAGAGAGAGAGATTAGGAAGGGAAAGGGTGCGTCTCCACGGGCTCGCGTGATGTCAGTGGTCATTCCCCTCTCCTCCTCTTCCCTTTCCCCTCGAGCACCTCCCCTCTTCGCCCGCCCCATCAACCATCCTCTCCCCTCGCTCCTCCCCTCTTCCACCCCTTCCTTCTCCTCCTGAGAGTGATCAAGGTGTTCCACTTGAGAGTCGATCCCCACGAGGGAGAGGGGAGAGAAAGGGAGGGGAAAATGAGAGGGGAGCGAGAGGGGAGGCGGACGGAGGGAGCCCAAGGAAAAGCAGGAAAAGAAGGGAAGGCACGTGGGGAGTGAGTGAGTGTGTGTGTGTGTGTGTGTGTGTGTGTGTGTGTGTGTGTGTGTGTGTGTGTGTGTGTGTGTGTGTGTGTGTGTGTGTGTGTGTGTGTGTGTGTGTGTGTGTGTATTTGCGAGAGCATAACAGTGTCCTACATGTACGCGCGTGCTTGAAGGAAAAGGAAGAAATAAATTGGGAGTGACGCGAGAACCCCCACCCCTATGGAGGAGGAGGAGAAGGAGGAAAAGAAGGAGAAGAAGAAGGAAAAGAAGAGGAAAAAGAAGAAGAACAAGAACTAGAACCCCACCCCTGTAGAGGAGAGGAGGAGGAGGAGGAGGAGGAGGAGGAGGAGGAGGAGGAGGAGGAGGAGAAGAAGAAGAAGAAGAAGAAGAAGAAGAAGAAGAAGAAGAAGAAGAAGAAGAAGAAGAAGAAGAAAAAGAAGAAGAAGAAGGAGAAGGAGGGGGAGTAGAAGAAGAGAAAGAAGAAGAACAACAAGAAGAACAAGAACGCTGTTTACGCTGAAAGGACCCTGCTCTCCGCTGCATCATCGGAGGCGGGGCGAGCGAGCCAGCGAGCGCGTGGGAGAGCGAGCGAGCGAGCGAGCGAACGGCGCTTGGAGGAAAAATCACCGTAAATAATATTCATCCTTTTGCCTTTGTAAATGATGTAATGACACTGCAGTCGAGATGATGCTTCTCTCTCTTTTTTTTCTTCTTATCTAAACTTACGGTATTTATCTAGGAAAAAACAAGTTGCAATTTTGACATTTCTCGATTCACGATCAGGAAAATTTTAGAAGAAATGAATTTTGCAGGAGAGTTTCCTATTGCTTGGGGAAATCATGGTGATGATGATGATGATGATGGGGAGAATGCATATGGTCGTCATCAATAACAATGATGAGGATAGTGATAATGAAAATAATGATGATGATAATGGTGGTGGTGGTGATGATGATGATGATGATAATGATGATAGTAACAATAATAATAATAATAATAATAATAATAATAATAATAATAATAATAATAATAATAATGATGATGATGATAATAATGATAATGATAATAATAATGATAATAATATTATTAATATCAATAGCAGTAATAATAATAATAACAATAATACTATGCAACAAGCGCCTGAACCAAACACTCTGCAGTTTATACTTTAACCCACCCTAACCTAACTCAAGCTCGCTCTCAGACACACACACACAAATCCCAAATTCCAGATCATTTATACGTTTTTTCCCCCCTCCTCTCTCTCTCTCTCTTTTTTTGCTTCTCCTCCTCCTCCTCCTCCTTCTTCTTCTTCCGGGAAATGGAACTCGACCCTTCTCCTCTCCTCCTCTCTCCCCGACCCCCCCCCACGAACAATCGGCCGCGTGGAGGAGCATCGACCAGCTTCGTCCCCGGACCTTCGGGTTTTGTGCCTCGTCCCCTCCACCCCCCTTCACCCTCCCCGTCCCCTATCCCCGTCTCCTTCTGCTCCTCCCTCCCCCGTCCCCTATTCCTGTCCTGTCTCCTTCTGCCCCCGCCCCCGTCCCCTATTCCTGTCTCCTTCTGCCCCCGCCCCCTGTCCCCTATCCCCGTCTCCTTCTGCTCCCCCCCCGTCCCCTATTCCTGTCTCCTTCGACACCTCCTCCTCTCCCCTATCTCCTATCCCTATTTCTTCAGTCCCTCCTCCTCCTATCCCCCCTTATTCCTATTCTCCCCGTCCTCTCTTCAATTCTCCCCTCTATCCTCCTTTTCCCTCCCCCCTCATCCCCTGCCTTCCCTCCTCCCCCCCCTCACTCCGTCTTATCCCTCGGCACCCTTCTCCCTCCCTCTCTCTCCTCCTCATCGCCTTTCCCCATTACACCCTACCTCGCCTCGCCCCCCCCTTTCCCCTCTTCTCCCTCCTTCCCCTCTTCCTCCCCTCCCTCCCCTCCTCCTCCTCCTTCCTATCACATCTCCCTTCGGGTACTTTAATGCTCCCCTCTTCGCTTCGCCACCTCGGTAACTAAAGGGAGGGGGGGGGGGAGGGGGGGAGAGGCACTGAGGGGAAACGAGGGTTGAAGTCGGCGGATTGGCGAAGGGAGGGGACAGGAGGGGAGAAGGGAAGGAGAGAAGGAGAGGAGGGGAGGAGGAGGGGAGGAGAAGGACGTAATATGGAAGGAGGGAGGGAGGGAGGGAGGGAGGAAGGGAGGAAAGATGAAGGGGAAAGAGTAGACAAACGGCAAGGAAGAGGAATGGAAGTAGAAAACAAAGAAGAAGGAGAACAAGACGAATAAAAGGAGGAAAGGAGAGATAATAAACAAACGACGATAGAAGAAGGAAGAGAGAGACGAAAAATAGAAACTCAAGATTGAAAGACCCCAAAACGAAAAGAAAGGAGAAAAAACACGAAAACAAGAAGGAAGAAAAGAGAATAATTACAAAAAAACACAAGAAAAAGAAAAAAAAAAAAACATACTAACAAGCAGAAAATGGAGTTAGCAAGGCAACAAAATAAAAGACCAAGAGGAAAGAGAGAGAGAGAAAGAACAGAGTGAAAGAGGAGAGAAAACCTTAGGAGATAATGAGCTGACACGATCAAAGGCTCAAGAAAGAGTGCGCGCGTCGCGTCACTGAAGAGCGGGGGAAGGGGGAGAAGGAGAGGGGGGAGAGAGAGAGAGAGAGAGAGAGAGAGAGAGAGAGAGAGAGAGAGAGAGAGAGAGAGAGAGAGAGAGAGAGAGAGAGAGAGAGAGAGAGAGAGAGAGAGAGGAGAAAGAGAGACAGAGAATAATAATGCCACAGACTACTAAAAAAAAAAAAAAACTAGAAGCACAAGACAGAGAGAGATAGAGAATAACAAAAACGAGAAAGAACACCGAAAGGAAAGAGGGGAGAGAGAGAGAGCAACAGCAGAGAAGAGAAGAGATGACACGCGTAGTCGAGCGAATGAGAGGGGAAGCGAAATAAGCCACGATGACAAGGGAAATATGGAAAGAGAGGGGACCATAAAGACAATATGTTACGGGCGAGGGGAAAAGAGGGAGGAAAGGGGAGACGAGCATTCACAAAAGACGTAAAACATGCCTGATGGAGGAGGCTGGAAGCTCCAGATGAGGAAGAGGATACGATTTTAGGCGCAGCGAATGACGCACAGGAATATGAAACAGTAAGGAGAGAGAGAGAGAGAGAGAGAGAGAGAGAGAGAGAGAGAGAGAGAGAGAGAGAGAGAGAGAGAGAGAGAGAGAGAGAGAGAGAGAGAGAGAGAGAGAGACGCGATCTTGATAGAAGCAATAAATAGGATAATGGTAATAGGAGCAGCGACTTGAACAGCATGTCAAACAAGTAGATATGATAGAAATAATGATAACAACAACAACAACAATAACAATAATAAATCAACAAAAACAATAATAACGATAACAAAGACAAACAAAATATAAACACCACGATGATACAAAAATACGATTCTGCGCATTAGAAGGAAAAAAAAACGAAAATAATTGAGACGAAAGCAGCGCGTTTCCGAAGCGGTAACGGGAGAGACCGACTGAGGGATACTGTATATAAACAATAACTCAGTTCGCAGAAAAGAATGCGAGGATGATGAGGCAAAGACCGCTTCCTTCAGTGCCTTATTGCTTCCCCTCCTTCTCACCCTTCCCTGCTTATCTTTTTTTTTTTTTCTTTGGTCATTCTTTTTCTCATTCTCGTTAACTCTCGTTCGGTCTGTTTCTTCCTTCGTCTGCCTGTCTGTCTGTCTGTCTGTCTGTCTGTCTGTCTGTCTCTCTCTCTCTCTCTCTCTCTCTCTCTCTCTCTCTCTCTCTCTCTCTCTCTCTCTCTCTCTCTCTCTCTCTCTCTCTCTCTCTCCTCCTTCCACCCTCCCTTCGGTTCCCCCCAAACACCCCAAAGACATAAACAGAGCGAGGATGTTGAAGCATTAATAAATCAGGAGGTGAGGGGAAGGAGAGGAGGGAGGGAGGGAGGACAGAGGAGGAAAAGGGGAAAAAAGGAGGGGAGATGAGGGGAGCGGATGCTGGAATGGGAACAATATTGAGGGGACACAGCGGCCTGCGTGTGAGGGGGAGGGGGAGGGTGGGGGTGGGGAAGGGAGGGGGTGGGGGGATAATGTACAAGGGGTTGCGAAGGGAAGCAAAACCAGAGGGTGACTCAACGCCATTTAATCCAGGAGGAGGAGAAGGTGGAAGATGAAGAAGAGGGGAGCGGAGAGAGAGAGAGAGAGAGAGAGAGAGAGAGAGAGAGAGAGAGAGAGAGAGAGAGAGAGAGAGAGAGAGAGAGAGAGAGAGAGAGAGAGAGAGAGAGGAGACGGATGAGGAGAAGGAGGTGAAAGTAAATGAGGCAGGGGATCAAAATAAACGAAGACAGACACGGAAGAGGAAGAGAAATAGAGAAATAGAAGATGAGAGGAAAGCATTCTCCAAGAAGAAAAAAGACATCCAAAGCAAAAACAAACAAAAAAAGATGATAAAGAGGAGGAAGAAATAGGAAAGACAGACAGACAGAAATGGAAAACCGAGAGGACAGACAAAGAGCAAAGCAAAGGCAGCGTCATCATAAACCGAGACGCAGACCCGGGGAGGGGGGAGGGGGGGGGGCAGGGCACTCTTCCGGAGAAGACCAAAACAAAGACGCTTTTTCTCTCGTCTTCCGTAGGGGGATGGGAGGACAAAGAAGAAGAAGAAGAAGAAGCAGGGGAAGAGGATGAAGAAGAGGAAGAGGAGGAAGAAGAAGAAGGAGAAGAAGAAGAATTAGAGGAAGAGGAAGAAGAAGCAAGAGAAGAGGAAGAAGAAGTAGAGGAAGAGGAAGATGAAGGAAGAGAAGAAGAAGGAAAGGAAGAGAAATAGGAAAATGGAGACAGGAGAGGCGTAGCGAAAGGAAGATGAAAAAAGAGATAGAATAACGGGATTCGCCGAAGAGGAAGAGGAAGATGAAAAAGAAAATAGAAGGAAACAAAAGGAAGAGGGGAACGCGAACAGAAGAGAAACACGACCAAGAAAGAGAAGAGAGAGAGAGAGAGAGAGAGAGAGAGAGAGAGAGAGAGAGAGAGAGAAGAGAGAGAGAGAGAGAGAGAGAGAGAGAGAGAGAGAGAGAGAGAGAGAGAGAGAGAGAGAGAGAGAGAGAGAGAGAGAGAGAGAGAGAGAAGAGAGAGAGAAGGAGCAGCAAGTACTGTGTTAAATACCCTTTTGCAGTGGGATGAGTTGGCAAAACCGATAAGGGACGACCTGCCACCTTCTTCAACAACAAACAACTCCCTCTACATCCCCCCCCCCATCGTCCACCCCCCTCCTCTATTACTCTATCTTTCCCCTTTCCTCTTCCCTTCCCTAACCCCCTCCTCTATTCTCTTCTTCTCCTCCTCCATACCCTTCCTCTTCCCTTCCTTACCCCTCCTAACCCCCTCCCCCCATTTCAACCACCCCTTCCAACTAGCGTGTGGGTAGTAAAAATAAACAAACAGGTAAATAGACTTATATAAATAGAAAGCTATATAGATAGATAAATAGACAGATAGATAAATAGATAGAGATAGAGATACAGATAGAAAGCTAGATAGATAGGTAGACAGAGAGAGACAGATAGATTGATAGATAGAGAGATAGAGAGAGAGGGAGAGAGCTAGATAGACTGACAGATAGATAGATAGATAGATATAAAGAGAGACAGAGAGTACGGACAGGCTCTCCACCTCCTCCTCCTCCTCCTCCCCCAGCCGGAGGGGAGAGGGGAAACATCGCACGTTGCCATGTCAACCACCTGATGGAAACTCAACTTTTCTTCAAAGATCGTCAAGTTTTCCCCAAAGATCGTTCTATTAGATTAATCATCAGAGGAAGGTCACGGCATATCATGGGCAGAGGGGAGAGGGAACGAACATGGCTCACGAGGAAATTAAGAAGAAAAAAACGGATGGAAGAAGAGCGAGAGATGGGAGGAAGGAGTGGGTGGGAGGACTCGCGAAGGAGGCGGGAGAGACAGTGGTGGAGTGGAGGGAGGGAGAATGAGAATGAAAGAGAGAGAAGACGAGGAGAAAGATATGTATGTATATATATATATATATATATATATATATATATATATATATATATATACATACATATATGTATGTATACATATGGAAAGAGAGAGAGAGAGAGAGAGAGAGAGAGAGAGAGAGAGAAAGAGAGAGAGAGAGAGAGGGAGAGAGAGAGAGAGAGAGAGAGAGAGAGAGAGAGAGAGAGAGAGAGAGAGAGAGAGAGGGGGAGAGAGAGAGAGAGAAACAGAAAGACAGAGAGTGAGTGAGAAACAGAGACAGAGAGAAAGAGAAAAAAAAATCCCACTCGAACCAAAATAACAACAACAAAACGACAACAGTAAAACACAGAGAACAAAACACGCGAGAGAAAGAGAAAGAGAGAGAGAGAACGAAAGAAGAAGAATCAGAAGGGGAAATCCTTAGCCTGGAGCCCCATCGCGAGGGGAGGCAACCGCCATAGGATTAATGGTACTTACGCCGTATGGCAACCGAGACACGAGGATGAGGGGATCTCGCGAGCTTACCTGGAAGAAAAGAAAAGGAAAAACATTAGTATGAAAGGTACAAATCACTAACAAAAAAATTAAGAATGAATAAATAATAAGAAATACATTAATATGAAAGGTACAAATCACTAACCAAAAAATTAAGAATGAATAAATAATAAGAATAACAATGATTGAGTATGCTTGTATGAGTTCGGTTAGCGCGTGTGTGCGTTTGTATGTGTGCTTGTGTGTGTGTGTGTGTGTGTGTGTGTGTGTGTGTGTGTGTGTGTGTGTGTGTGTGTGTGTGTGTGTGTGTGTGTGTGTGTGTGTGTGTGTGTGTGTGTGTGTGTGTGTGTGTGTGTGTGAGTGAGTGAGTGAGTGAGTGAGTGAGTGAGTGAGTGAGTGAGTGAGTGAGTGAGTGAGTGAGTGAGTGAGTGAGTGAGTGAGTGTGTGTGTGTGTGTGTGTGTGATGGAAAATACACTTAAAGCACCACCATCAGCCGCGCGATGCTATAACCGTGCCACAGAGGCCCTCCGCAGCCCGCTCTACCCCTCCGTGCGTATCGTAATAATATGTGAGTCATTCTCTTTCTCTCGTTCTTGCGCGCCTTCCTTCATCGCCCTGTGTATAGGTGTATGTACGCATGTATATATGTTTGTATGTGTGTGTACATATATATATATATATATATATATATATATATATATATATACATATATATATATATATATATATATATATATATATATATATATATATATATATATGTGTGTGTGTGTGTGTGTGTGTGTGTGTGTGTGTGTGTGTGTGTGTGTGTGTGTGTGTGTGTGCATATATATGAATATATACATACATACGTGTATACATATATACATATAAACATATAAACACACGCACACACACACACACGCACACCAATCATCCTCAGTTGTCTCGCCTTCCCTGCTTTCCTTCCAATCGCTTCCCGCCGTCTCTCCCTCCCTCCTTCCCTCTCTCCCTCTCTCCCTCCCTCCTTTCCTCTCTCCCTTTCTCCCCTCAGCATCCTCCCCTTCGCCTCCCCTCGCCAGCGTCCCCCACCTGTGAGTCAGCTTAGGATCGCGTCTCCTCCCCTGCATTTCCCCCCACCCCCCACCCCCACCCCCTCCTCCCTCCCCCCTTCCCCTCCTCTGCAGCGGCCCCTGGGGATCCACTCGCCAATATTAAGCAGATCCCGGGAAGACAAGCCGGAAATTGTAGAGTTCACCTCCCTCCCCTTCTTCCCTCTTTCTCTCTCTCTCTGGTTCTCACTTTCTTTGTCTCTCTCTCTGTTTCTCACTTTCTTTGTCTTTCTCTCTGTCTCTGTCTCTGTTTCTGTCTCTATCTCTGTCTCTCTCTCTCTGTCTATCTGTCGGTCTCTCCCATTACTTTAATTTATCTCCGACTCTTCCTCCTTTTCGTCTTCTCAGTCATTCTTCCCGATCCTTCTTTCTTATTCCCTTCGTTCTCGCTCTAGAATCATTCCTGTTTTTCCTTCCTTTCTCCGCAAACTTTTTCCTCCTTTTCTCTCTCTCCCCATCCGTCCCTCCCCCCATTCCTCCTACCCCTTCCTTCTCTCTCTCCCCTACCCTTCCTCCTTTCCCTTCCACCTCCTCTCCTTCCGCTCCCTCTCTCCTTTCTCCTTCTCCCCTCCCCCTTTGCCCTTCCTCCTGCCCCCTCCCCCCCCCGTCCCTTCCCCTCCTACGTGAGCGCCGCGCCATGCGTCCTGCACGCCCAAGCGGATTTCGGGGGGGGGGGGGTATGGGGAAGGGGAAGGGGGAGGGGAAGGGGGATGGGGAGGGGAAGGGGAAGGGGAAGGGGATGGCGGAGAGGAAGGGAAGGGGTAGGGGAAGGAGAGGGGAAGGAAGGGGTAGGGGGAGGAAGATGGGAAGGGGGAGGGGGAGGAAGAGGGGGAGGAAGAGGGGAAGGGGGAGGGGGAAGGGTGGGAGGGGTCGCCGTCGCCGTCTGAGCATGAGGAATCTCCGCCCCCCCCCCCCCACATATCCTCCTCCCACTCCCCTCCCCTTTGGCAGGTCGTCGCCGGGGATAGAAGGAAAGTGGAAGGATGGATGGGAAGGAGGAAGAGGGAGAAAGAAGAGAAAGAAAGATGGAAAGAAGAAGCAGGAGGAAGAAGGGAAGGCGGAGAGTAGGAGAGATGAAAAGGGGATAGGAGGGGTGGATCGATGAGAGGAAATATGAGAATAGGGAAGAAGGTAAAGTAATGATATAGAATAAGAGGGAAGAAGAGAAAGGGGAAAGTGGCGGTGAAGGGAGGGACACTTTCTGTTTCCTCTTTTTCGTATCCCATTCTCTCTTCACTATTCCCCGTTCCATTCTCCTTCCTTTCTCTTCCAATATGCTCTCGTATACTTTCTTCTTTTTCTTATTATTTCTTCTATTCGACTTCTGCTTCTTGCGTGTTTCACTTCCAACAAGTGTCCAGATAACCTCCTGATTTTTTTTTCTCAAAATTAATCCTCGACTGAACACATTTCCCCCCGTTTTTAATCCAGACAGACAGCCACTATCCATGCCATCACATCCCCCCTTCA
>NC_091568.1:34011877-34014377 GCF_042767895.1 Penaeus vannamei | reverse complement strand
CTTTTTCCCCCCTTTTCATAATCCTACTTTTTCCCCATCTTCGTAATCTTAATTTTTTTGTTCCATTTCCGCAATCTTGCTTTTTTTTCCCCCTGTCGTTATGATATTATCTTCCATCTTTTATTTCTCCTCCTTTTATTATTATCGTTATATGAGGCGTCTACAATGGCTTCGAGACGCGAGCTAAGAACCTTCCTTCTGCACCAACCGTCCTGCATTCTTTACCTCTGCTTTGCGATTTTCTTCTCGTCTCATTTTCATTATAATTCATCATTCTACTCTCTTTTTTTCCCCATCGCCTAACGAGCGTACCTAAGTGACCCACATTCCTCGAGATCGCAAGCAAGCACGCTTTGTGAGAGTCCGGTATTCTTGAACGCGACTCGAGCGGCCGACGGCACTGAGACGCGGCTCCTCCGAAACCTCCTAACCTCCTCCCCCCCCCCCTCCCCTCAGTACCCCCCCCTCCCCTCCCGACCTCCGGATGACTACCCACCTCCTGAAGGAAGAGACGAGCATCCTTATGGGGGAGGGGAAGGGGAGGGGAAGGGAGAGGGGGCCGGGGTAAAGATGGAGGGAGGAAGTGAGGGAGGGCAGAATAAGAGACTGAGGGTGGGGGTAGCGAAGGAAAGAAGGAAGAGATAGATAGATAGATAGATAGATAGAGAGAGAGGGAGAGAGAGAGAGAGAGATAGAGAGAGAGGGAGAGAGAGAGAGAGAGAGAGAGAGAGAGAGAGACAGAGAGAGAGAGAGAGAGAGAGAGAGAGAGTACGAAAAAGGAAGAGAAAGACACAGGCCAAGCCGCATGAAGCGAGAGAGCAAAATCACAGGAGCGCCCCCCCGCCGACGTCACACTCCGGGGGTCGACCTCGCCCTAGGTCGCGGAGCCTCCCACGGGCACCCTTCGACGCAGACCCATCTGGCATTTCATCGTCGGTGCCTCAGTCGGGCAGATCCCAGACCCAACGACCGCCCGACTCGCTCTCGTCTCTTCTCTCGCTTCCTCTTTTTTCTCCCCTGTCACTTTTCCCTCTTTCCTTACTTTCATCACCCCCTCGCTTTAAAAAGACAAGAAGAAAAATAAAGGAGAGACAATCGCGAAGCACCCCCCCCACCACCACCCCGTACCCACCCCCAAAGAAGTGCTTAAACCGGGAAAAAAAGCCCGTAAAAACCGGGGAGTTCGCCCCCGCCAGCGCGCCGGGCGGAGGCGCACCGTCCCATTTCGCGAGACGAGCGCCGCTGCCCCGCCGTCGCCCGCCTTCCAGCCCCAAAGCCCCAAAGCCTCAAAGCCCTCGGCCGCGATAGAGCTAAATATAGCCTCGCCGACGATGAATAAAGCAACGCGGACGAAGCGCTGCGAAAAGTCCCGGGCGCTCGGGCCTCGCCGCCGCCGGGCCGTCAGGCGTGCTGGAGTTTTATAACCGTGACGTCACATTACGTCACACCGAGGCCGGGTGGAGAGAGGTCAAGCTGGGTCGTGGTGTGGGAAGATTCCTGCGCAGTAGGAGAGGGGTGATGGGCCAGGGGGAGAGGGTGGGGCGAGGGGAAGGAGGGGGTGGAGAGGGGGAATGGAGTGGGGACGGGACAGGAGGGGAGGAAGGTGAATGGAAGGAGGGGAGGGGCACGTGGGGCAGCGGAGGAGGGGGTGGCCGGGAGATGAGGTGATTCTAGGCCAAGGTGATGCTGCTGTCCTGCCTGAGCGCTGAATACGGATGCTGTTATTGTTGTGAGTGATGATCCGTTCGCCCCCGCCTCCTCTCGCCGTTATTATCCGCTATTATCGCACGCCCTTTCTTCGCTTCACTTGTTTTTCTTTTCGATGACGATCCATAGCTTCTAGAGATTTATCCTTATCTAATCTTATCCTGTTACGGTCAATTACAATGCCATATTCATTCTTATCGCTACTCTATAAAAAGGAGGAAAAGAGAAAAAAAAATCGAGATAATGAACCACAAGTCAACCGCCAAACCAACAATGCGAATTTTCTCAACCGTTTTATACTTCCACCAATGATACCAACCCCCTTTTGAAACAAGAAGAAGAAGAAAAAAGAAAAAACAAAACAAAACACCAATAACATCAATTACTTATCCAACAAAGAGGACCAAAAAAAAAAAAAAACATAAAAGAAAATGACACCCTTCGCGCCTTTCAACAACAGTATCCGCTTACCAACATAGAAAAAAAGAAAGAAAATAACACACCCACATATCTTATGAGGGACGGCCACATAGTCCACGAACCTTCTCGCAACGAAAGACAGGAGGGACTCAAAGGAAAATCCAAATCGATAGAAGGAACATCAAAGGGAAAGAAAAACACACCTCGAAACACTCTTGGGTGAGAGTTGGGCGGAGGAGGAGGAGGAGGAGGAGGAGGAGGAGGAGGAGGAGGTGGAAGAGATGGAGGAGAAGGAGGAGGTGGAGGAGGAGGAGGTGGTGGAGGTGGTAGAGGAGGAAAAAGAGGAGGAGGAGGAGGTGGAGGAGAAGGAGGT
>NC_091568.1:33996877-34001877 GCF_042767895.1 Penaeus vannamei | reverse complement strand
CCGTTGAAATCCAGGCCAGAATGGAGTGCGGATTACGAAAGGGAAACGCACGCGCGCACGCACACACACATTAAGCCGTTGCCGTTCTCGTAGCGTTAGAAAAACGGAGAGGATTCTTGGGCGTTAAGAGATGGGGGAAATGGAGAGAGGAAGGGAGAGGGGGAGATAAAGAGAGAGTAAGAGAGAGAGAGAGAGAGAGAGAGAGAGAGAGAGAGAGAGAGAGAGAGAGAGAGAGAGAGAGAGAGAGAGAGAGAGAGAGAGAGAGAGAGAGAGAGAGAGAATGAGAAAGAGACAAAAGAGAAAAGAAAGAGATTACCGACACAAAAATCTGAGAAAAAGTACACAGAAATATCTCCATACTCCCACACCCTCCTCCTCCCCCTCCCCCATCACAGGTGAGGGCACGAAGAGAGGGAGCAAAGAGGAGGGAATGAGCTCCTTAGTGTCGCCAGCTTTTAACACCCTCCTCCTCCTTCTCCTCCCCTCCTCCTCCTCCTCCTCCTCCTCCTCCTCCTCCTCCTCCTCCTCCCCCTCCCAAGAAGGATATAAAACAGCTTTGCAAGATCCGATCCTTGGGGAGGGAGAAGGGGAGGAAGGGGAGCGAAAAGGGTGGAGAAGGAGGAAGAGGAGGAGGAGGAGGAGGAGGAGGAGGAGGAGGGGGAGAAGAAGGAGGAGGAGTGGAAGTAGAAGGTGGGGGTGAACGTGAGAGTGAGAAGTTGGAAGTAGAGTGATGGGGGGAGAAGGGAGAGGGGGGAGAGAATGGGGGAGGAGGAGGGAGGGGTTGTTAAATGGGATCTGTGTGTGTGTGGGGGGGGAGTTGCACCTTATACAGGGGTGGGAGGAGGAGAACCGGGGAGAGAGAGGGGAGAGGAGGGGGCAGGAAGAAGAGAGGAGGGGGAGAAGGGGAAGGAGGAGGTGGGGAGGGGAGGGGTGGGGTGGGGGGCTTGCAACACACCCACCCGTTCGTTCTCTCGCGCCGATTCCCTTTCACAAGCCTGTCGTCGAGCGGTTGGGGGTTATCCTCATTTCCTCATTTCCTCATTCGCTACTGCCACGTCCGGTTCGGTTCCGTCGCGTCACGCTCCCGTCGCCAAACGTGCTGTCCGCGACGAGTGTTACGTCGTCGTCGGCAAAAATGCGTCGGGGTTTTTCTCTTCCCCGGTAAGAGTGAGGACGAAGAAGAGAGTGAGGAAAATGAGGGGAAAAGAAAAAGAAAGAAGAGAAAAGAAGAAGGAAATGGGGAAAATATCTATTGTATGCGTTTTCTCGTCTCTCTCTCTCTCGCCTTCATCCTCTCTCTCTCTCTCTCTCTCTCTCTCTCTCTCTCTCTCTCTCTTTCTCTCTCTCTCTCTCTCTCTCTCTCTCTCCCTTTCCCTCCCTCTCTCTCTCTTTCCCAATGAAAACCTACCCATAAAAAAACAAATAAATAAATAAAATAAACCTCTTTCAAATTTAGCCAAAGATGGAAACCAGACAAATCCAGTGGCTTGCGAGAGATAAGCCATTACAACAGTGACACCTCTCAGATAACTCTCGTAATGGGGAGATGGCTGACAACACTCCCCCCGCCCCCCCCCCTCTCCCTAATCCTTCTCCCCCCCCTAATCCCCACCTTCCATCTCTCTCCCTCTTCTCTCCTCCCTTCCACCTCGTCTCCTCATCTCCCTTTCCTTCCCCTTCCCCTCATCTCCCCATCTTCCCACGACCTCCTCCCCCTCTCCCCACCTCCCTTCCCTCATCTCCCCCACCTCCTCCCTCTTCTCCCCCATCTTCCCTCCCCTCCCCCCTTACTCCCCACCTCCCCCCTCCTCCTACTCCCCACCTCCCCCCTCCTCCTACTCCCCACCTTCCCTCCCCATCCCCCTCCTCCGCATCTCCCCATCTCCCCTCCCCCTCCTCCCCACACGTCCGCCCCGCAGCCCCCGCCGACCCATTTCTCTCCCCCGTGACTGGCGCGCGCCGTAACAGCTCCCGCGGCGCCACGGGGAGCATTATCAATAACGTAACGTCACGGCATCGCGGCAACTTGCAACATGGGGGGGGGGGTGAGTGGGGGGGAGGGGGTTGAGTGGGGGAGGAGAAGGGGGAGAAGAGGGGGGAGGAGAAGAAGGGGGGGAGGGGAAGGGGGAGAAGAGGAGAAGAGGAGAAAAGGAGAAGAGGAGGGGTAAGGGAAGGAGGAGGGGGAGAATGAGGAGGAGAGGAGGAGAGGGGAAGGGGGAGAAGAGGAGGAGAGGAGTGGGGAGGGGGAGGGGGAGGGGAGGTGATCAACAGGTCGTAGCAAACGCTTCGCCGACGCACTGAAACGAGGAAACAAAACAAGTAGAAGAAGAACGGGAAACCAGAACACGAATAAGGCGAAGACGAAGAGGTGGATGAAGAGAAGAAGAAAAAGATGATTAAATAAAGAGAAGACGAGAACGGAAGAGAAGAGAGAAGAAGCAGAGGATGAAGGGAGGGGAGAGGGGAGAGGGGGCACAGGGAGGGGAGGGGAGAGGGGGCACAGGGGCGGCGTCGGGGCATGGGCGGTGAGGGGAGGGGAGGGGAGAGGGGGCACAGGGGCGGCGTCGGGGCATGAGCGGCGCGGGGAAGGTTCCGGACCTGCTGGAGGCGCAGAAGACGCGGGGAGGCGGCAGGGTGCGGCGACCGGCCTTGGCGCCAGTACCGCAGGAGACTCACAATGGCGGGTGAAAGTCGGCCGTTTTTACCGATGACACGATTCTGACCCCCGGGGACCCTCTACTCCTTCCGCTCCTCCTTCGCCTTTTCTTCTTCTTCTCTCTGCTCTTTCTCCTTTTCTTCTTCTTCTTCTTCTCTTCTCTTTTTCTTCTTCTCTCGTCTCTTTCTCCTTTTCTTCTTTTTCTCTCGTCTCTTTCTCCTTTTCTTTATTTTCTTCATCTTCTGTTTCTCCTTTTCTTCTTCTCCCTTCTCTTTCTCCTTGCTTTTTCTTCATCTCTCTCTTCCTTCTCTTCCTCTTCATCTTCTTGTTTTCCTCTGCCTCTTTTTATCGTTCTTCTTTTTCCTCCTCTACCTCCTATTAATCGTTTCCCTTTTCCTCCTCCTCCTCTTTCTACCGTTCTTCCTCATCTTCATTCTTCTCCTTTCCATCTCCTTTAAGATTGGCACTTCCTCCAAGCCCATCTTCTTCTACCTCTCTTCTTACCTTTATCATCGCTCCGCATCCCCCGTTCTTGGCGGGAAAATCAAAATTCAAATTCAAGAAAAAAGCGCGGGAAAAATTCTTCCGATTTCGAAAACCTTAAAATGGGTTTATCGGTTTTCTATTTCCGGGTAATGAATATGGCGCCAGGAAAAAAAAGAAAATGGAAGGGGAGAAACGGATAAAAAAAACGGATGGAAAGGAGGCGGAAGAAGGGAAAGTAAGAAAAGGAAGATAATAGGAAAAGAAGAGTAGGCATTATTTATGTTTTCTCTCTCTCTCTCTCTCTCTCTCTCTCTCTCTCTCTCTCTCTTTCTCTCTCTCTTTCTCCCTCTCTTTCTCCCTCTCTCTCTCTCTCTCTTTCTCCCTCTCTTTCTCACTCTCTTTCTCACTCTCTTTCTCACTCTCTTTCTCACTCTTTCTCACTCTCTTTCTCACTCTGTCTCTCCCTCTCCCTCTCCTCTCCTTCTTTTATTTTATCTATATTATTGTAAAGATCACCATACACGCGGAGCAAACACAGAACAAGTTCCTTCGACCTCATAAACGACCTTTAATATGATCAAAGCCGGCAACATAATCTCTCTCTTTGTTGACGTTTTTATTATCATTATTATTATGGTTATATATACACTGATATAGATTTATACATGGATACATACATATTCATTTAGTGATATGAGAGACTGTGTGTGTGTGTGTGTGTGTGTGTGTGTGTGTGTGTGTGTGTGTGCGTGTGTGTGTGTGTGTGTGTGTGTGTGTGTGTGTGTGTGTGTGTGTGTGTGTGTGTGTGTGTGTGTGTGTGTGTGTGTGTGTGTGTGTGTGTGCGTGTGTGTGTCTGTGTGTGAGTGTGTGGGCGTGTCAGTGAATGAGTGAATGAGTGAGCGTGTGTGTATAGATGCCTTGAATGTGCGTCAGCTCTTTTCCCAGGAAATGGACACCGATATGTACATCTCCAGTTAAATATAAACAGACACAAATAACATAAAGAACTTCCGTAAACCTTCTCCGTCTTTTGCAAGCTCCCCTCCCTTCCCCCTTCCCCTCCCCTCCCCTCTCCCCTCCCTTCCCTTCCCCTCCCCTCTCCCCTCCCTTCCCTTCCCTTCCCCTCCTCCCCTCTCCCCTCCCCCCGCCCCCCTGCCACCTGACCCCTTCCCCCGTCCCCCTGGCACCTGACCCCTCCCTCCCCCCTCCTCGACCCCTTCCAGCTTGGCACCGCGGGCATCCCTTACCCATCTGGGCATCCCTCCAACAGTTCCCGGTCTCGGTGCCAGGAATTGAACAGATGATTCATTGACAAGCTTCGATCGCTATGTTGTTAGCACCGCCTCCTTCCCTCCTTCGCTCCCTCCTTTTCTTCTTTTCCCTCCCTCGCACCTTCCCTCCAGCCTACTCTACCCTCACCCTATCTCTTTCACTTTCTCCTTTCTTATTCCTGCTTTTCCTCTTTCCCAACCTTTCTCTCCTTTCCTTCCTTCTTTTCTTCCTTCTTCTCCTCCACCCCTTTTTCTCTTTCCCCCTTCCTTCTTCTCCCCCACATCCTCTATCTCCTTCCCCCTCCCCCCCCTTCCTTCCTTCTTCTATGTAGTGGTTCAAGGTTTATTGCTTTTCTTTCCACCGGTCTCGTTCTCCAAGACACTTCCAGGCGCCTTTCGCAATGACGATGATAATCACAATACGAGTAGATTCTCTTTCTTTCTTTCTTTATCTCTTTTTCTTTCTCTCTCTCTCTCTCTTTCGTTTCTATCTATCTCTTTCTTTCTTCTCTCTCTCTCTCTTTTTCTTCTCTCCCCCTCTCTTTCTTCTCTCTCTCTCCCCCTCTCTTTCTTCTCTCCGTCTCTCT
>NC_091568.1:33966877-33991877 GCF_042767895.1 Penaeus vannamei | reverse complement strand
CGCTAATCAGTTCATAAATGAATCTCAGTTTTGCTTCCCCGCCTAATTCTTTGTTTATTAAATTAGTGTCATCCACCTGTCGACCTTTCTATTTATCGAATTACTTTTTAGATTCTAGACAGCCATTCGTAATCAAATTGTACAGACAATTGTGTATGAAATTTTTAACTTTCTGTGCAGCGATTTATATAACATTCAAAAAAATGAAGAAAAAAATGGAAAGGGGAGTCCACTTTCCTTCATTTTTTTTCTCTCTCTCTTTTACACATTTTCTTTCCTAACTATTTTTTTCTTACATTCTCGGTCTTTTATATTTTACTTTGACTTCTTTTCCCCCTTCTTTTCATATTTCCTCCCTTTCTTCCCCATTTCCTCTTCTCTCTAGTTCTTTATCCCTTCTTTACCTCTTCCTATTCCCCCTTTTTACTCTGGTTTCCCTTTCCTCTTTTAGTTCTTTATCCCTTCTGTACCTCTTCCTATTCCCCCTTTTTACTCTCGTTTCCCTTTCCTCTTTTAGTTCTTTATCCCTTCTGTACCTCTTCCTATTCCCCCTTTTTACTCTCGTTTCCCTTAACCTCTTTTAATTCTTTATCCCTTCTTTACCTTTTCCTATTCCCCCTTTTTACTCTGTTTTCCCTTTCCTCTTTTAGTTCTTTATCCCTTCTTTACCTCTTCCTATTCCCCCTTTTGACTCTGTTTTTCTTTTCCTCTTTTAATTCTTTATCCCTTCTTTACCTCTTCCTATTCCCCCTTTTTACTCTGTTTTTCTCTTCCTCTTTCTCACTCAGACTGCATACTTCAGCCGACCACTTCATCATGGCCGAGCGGGGACGTGACCTAAACCAGGCAACCATATCAACGAACAGTGAGAGAGAAAGAGAGAGAGAGAGAGAGAGAGAGAGAGAGAGAGAGAGAGAGAAGAGAGAGAGAGAGAGAGCGCGAGAGTGAGAGAGAGAAAGAGAGAGAGAGAGAGAGAGAGAGAGAGAGAAGAGAGAGAGAGAGAGAGAGAGAGAGAGAGAGAGGGAGAGAGGAGGGAGGGAGAGAAAAAGAGGAAGAGAGAAAAAGAAAGGGAAAAGGAAAGATAAAAAAGAAAGAGAGAAATAGAAAGGGAAAAAGGGAGAAAAAAGAAAGAGATGGAGAGAAAATAAAGATAGATAGAGAAAAAATAAAGATAGAATAATAGAGAGAGAGATAGAATGCGTAAAAAGGGTATATATAGATAGACAGACACAAAATGAAAGAGAAGAAAGAAGAAAAAAAAACACGGACATACATAACGAGAGATAAAGAACACAGAAAGACGAAGAGACAAGAGAGAAAATAAAACCGCATCCCCCCCTCCCCCCACCCCCACCCCCCCACCGCATGAACTACACAACACAGTAAAACCGGAGAGATTACACACGCACACACACACACACAAAAAAAAAAAAAACAGAGAGAGAGAGAGAGAGAGAGAGAGAGAGAGAGAGAGAGAGAGAGAGAGAGAGAGAGAGAGAGAGAGAGAGAGAGAGAGAGAGAGAGAGAGAGACAGAAACACCCAACTACATAACCGCGCTATGCAATAAACCTGTAGCAACTGTATGGACACGAGCTCTGCAATAACCACCACCGTCTCATCGCGCGGCCTTGGTCTCGTTCGGGTAGCAAGTTTCCCGCCAAAATTCCCCTCCCTCTCCCCCTCCTCCCCCTCCCCCCTCCCCCTCCCCCCCTTAGTTGTTCTGCAACTGCCACTGCACCGGTTTCGAAATTCCTCTCGACGTTTCGGAGTCGCTCGGTCGTTCGTGAGATCGATAAATTCGGATTTTTTTTTTTTATATATACTCTTGTGTGTTTATGAGAGAGAGAGAGAGAGAGAGAGAGAGAGAGAGAGAGAGAGAGAGAGAGAGAGAGAGAGAGAGAGAGAGAGAGAGTTTCTTTTTTTTTGCAATTTCGAGTAAGGAGGGAATCAAAAACCGATAAAATACCATCCACTGAGGCCGTGAACTTGACAGACCAAAAATTATATTCAGTATTATAAAGAAGGAAGCACGAACGAACACAAAAAAGGACGATCGCATTCAACTCCAATAGAACAATAGACATCAATCATCATTAATCCAATATATTAAAAAAAAAAATCCTCCCCTTTAAAAAAACGAACCAAAAATAAGAAAAAAAAACACACACATGGCATCTCGAACGCAATACTTCAAGTGAAAGTTGGGTCGACTTATTTTTCCTCGCCGCTTCCGCCCACCTCCCCCTTCGTTCGTTCCGGAATCCTTCGCTCACGCCCGTGCTCGGCCCCTTTAGAGCGGACGATCATTTTTGAAACACCGAGAGGAACTCCGGGAAAAGGGATGTTTCGCCATGCACATCCATTGTTAAGTAATTTTCAAGTTTACGATGTTGAACCCTGTCATGGTTGACCTGGCACGGGGGGGGGGGGTGTTTTTCCATCTTTCTTCCTCTTTGTGTGTCTGTGTTTTATCTTTTTTTTTTTTTGTCTTCTCTTAAAACACATACACAACATCCTCGGAAAACCGTGACACAAACAAATGAAGAAACAAAAGCGTTTTCCTGCGCGACGAAACGTCATTGACTGAAAGATTCTGGATCGTTCTCTGTTTCCTCATGTGACAGTTCCTTCCTTTTGTTTATAATTATAATAATGGCAATGATATTGTTATTATTGTCGGCAACAATTACGCTAATGATAACAATATTATTATTGTTATTACTATAGTCATTATCATTAACAATTACACTAATAATAATAATAATAATAATAATAATAATAATAATAATAATAATAATAATGTAACCATAATAATAATAATAATAATAATAATAATAATAATAACGATGATAATAATAATAATAGTAATGTGCAAAGTTGATGATGATAATGTTGATAAGATCAATGGTGATAATAATACTAAAAAGCATAATAAAGATGTTCATTACAGTAATAATCACCATAACCACCACCACCACCAACAAAAACAACAAAAACAACAACCACAACGAAAAAAAAAAAAACACTTCCACCCCCTCCTTTCCCCCCCTTTTCAAAATTACCCCCCCTCCCTCCCTCTCCCTCGCCACCCCCCGCCCCCCGTATCCGCCCCGCCTCTCCCTTACGCCCTCCCGAGAGAAACGCCAGCCTTGACCGGGCCCGCTAATCGCCGCCGCCGCCCGACAACCGACAACCGACATCGGGTAAAACGCTGACGTCGTCGAGATTTCGCCTTAATGACACTCTCGCCGAAAGTGTGCAACCCGTTCTGCCGCGAGTGCCTCTGGTTGGCTGGCTGGCACTCGCTCTTTGCGGCGAATCATTTTACCTTGGCACAAGTCAGTGAACTTTTAGATATTATCACATTCTCGTGGATTCCCTCCTTCATTCCTGTATTTTTTTTTCCTTTTTCTTTTTGTCTTTACGTGTTTTGTTTTTTTTCTATACGTATTTTCGTTTTTTTTCTTTTTCATTTTGCGTGTTTTCATGTTTCTTTTTCTTAATCTAAAGCTTGCACTTCGGGAATTCTTTATTTTTCTCTATTTGGCTTCCACTTTAAAGGTCTCACATTTGTTATGAATTTCATGTGATTTTTCTTCTCTCCCTTTATGATTGATAAGAGAAGAAAAATATATCAAAATATATCTTTTATACGATCTAACATCATCCTATATATCACCTCTACATCACTCACTCGAGAGCAATAATCTATGTCAAATTATTCTACCTGTGGCTCTTGTGGCTCTACCGTCTACGTTGATCACTTACACACCTGATTAACCAACAGGTATTTTGTTGGTCAAGTGTACTATGACGAAAACAACCCCCTCCCCCCATTCCCCCCATTCCCCCTACCCCTTTAAAAAACGGCAAAGTCACCCAATGACGTTTTGGATTTTTGGTTTTTATTTTTTATTTTTTTCAAAATGGTGTGGAGGGGGGGGTAGGTAGGGGCGGAAGGGGTCGCTAGTCATAGACGGAGGTGAAGTGAAGTCACTGGAAGAGTGACTGGTACTAGGTCAGACAGAGAGACAAACAGGAGGAGGAAAGGGAGGAGGAGGAGGAGGAGGAGGAGGAGGAGGCGGAGGAGGAGGAGGAGGAGAAGGAGGAGGAGGAGGAGGAGTAAAAAGAAGAAGAAGAAGAAGAAGGAGAAGATAGAAGGAGAAGGAGAGAAGAAGAGAGATGAGAGAGAGAGAGAGAGAGAGAGAGAGAGAGAGAGAGAGAGAGAGAGAGAGAGAGAGAGAGAGAGAGAGAGAGAGAGAGAGAGAGAGAGAGAGAGAGAGAATGGCACAACAAAACAACAACAAATAAATACCCTCATAATCACCACAGAACAAAGAGAACACTGCCTCCCTCTCTCCCTCCTCCATCTTCCCTCCCTCCCTCCCTCCCTCTCCCACCTTCCCTCCCTCCCTCTCCCACCTTCTCTCCCTCCCTCCCTCCCCCATCTTCCCTCCCTCCCTCCCCCATCTTCCCTCCCTCCCTCCCTCTCGTGCCGTGACACATCTGATCATAAAAGCTTCATTCATTTGTCATCAGTATCCCATCGGCCGCCATTCATCACCATCAGTTGCCGCCGCGCCATTACACGTCCGATCTCCGACCATCACCAGATGGAGAAGGAGAGGAGGGAGAGAGAAAGGGAGAGAGAGAGGGAGAGGGAGAGGAAAAGATAGAGAGAGAGAGAGAGAGAGAGAGAGAGAGACAGAGAGAGAGAGAGAGAGAGAGAGAGGGACAGGGAGAGAGAGAGAGAGAGAGTGAGAGAGAGAGAGAGAGAGAGGGAGAGGCAGAGGGAGAGAGAGAGAGAGGGAGAGGGAGAGGGAGAGGGAGAGGGAGAGGGACAGGAAGAGGGAGAGAGAGAGAGAGAGAGACAGACAGACAGACAAAGAGAGAGAGACAGAGATTCACAAGAAATCATTATTCGAAAGGGGAAAATCCACCAAAAGACCCCACAGTTCCTACGTTTTCGTCCCTTTTCCTTCGTCCTCGCCCGCCTCGCGCCTGCCTTGATCGAGGAGAATGGTGGGCGGTCTTCCCCGAGTCGGCGAGCGAGCGAGAGAGTGGGCGGCTCGGCGGCGCGCGTCACACAGAGCAGATATTACGCAAAAAAAAAACAGACGAAGAAACCTTTGCTTCTTTCCCTCCGATCTCGTCTTACCATCCCCTCTCTTTTATTCTTAATCTTTTTCTTCTTTCTCCTTATCTCTCCTCTTCCTCTTCCTCCCTTCGAAGCATCTAGAACTAAACGAGAACCAAGAAGGCGTGACCTCGGAGGCCGCCCAGCCGTACACGTCCACGGTAACCATGACGAGCTCTGACGTCACCATCCCAAGCCGCAACAGGTCAAGGAACTGTGTAGCATCTTCACGGCAGCGGGACAGAGGGAGAGGGAGAGGGAGAGGGAGAGGGAGAGAGAAGGAGAGAAAGAAACACGCATACATACATACATACATACATACACACACACACAGAAGAGAAGAGAAGAGAAGGGATGGAAAGGGATGGGAAGGGAAGGGAAGGGAAGGGAAGGGAAGAGACGAGACGAGAAGAAAAGTGAAGAGAAGAGAAGAGAAGAGAAGAGACGAGACGAGACGAAAAGAGAAGAGAAGAAAACAGAAGAGAAAAGGGAGCGACAGAGAGGAATCATCAAACAGAATCTATTTACGTCGCAAACAACGCCTTTCCATTCATGTCATATCACTTATATGACGGTCCGGCTTCCTTTTCCCTCCCTCCCTCCCTCCCCTCACCCCCCTCTCTCCCTATCCCCCTCCCTCCCACCCTCCCTCCCTCTCTCTCTCTCTCTCTCTCTCTCTCTCCCCTATCTCCTCTCTCTCTCTCTCTCTCTCTCTCTCTCTCTCTCTCTCTCTCTCTCTCTCCCTCTCTCTCTCTCTCTCTCTCTCTCTCTCTCTCTCTCTCTCTCTCTCTCGCTCTCGCTCTGCTCTCGCTCTCGCTCTCATCTCGCTCGCTCTCGCTCTCGCTCTCGCTCTCGCTCTCGCTCTCGCTCTCGCTCTCGCTCTCGCTCTCGCTCTCGCTCTCGCTCTCGCTCTCGCTCTCGCTCTCGCTCTCGCTCTCGCTCTCACTCTCGCTCTCGCTCTCGCTCTCTCTCTCTCTCAAATCGCACAAATCTTTCCGCATTGTCTCCAACACATCACTTACATCATTTGTCTTTGCCTTCCGTAGCCTCACCGCCTCAGCATCCCACGTCATAATCCTTAGCTTATTAATATCCCCTTTCTCGGTCACACACGCGGAGGAACTGCAACGGCGACACGACAGACTCTTCCCCTTCCCCCCCCCCTCCCCCACCCTCCCCACGCCCATCCACCCTCACCGACTCATCCTCATGCAATTATGGGTTCATTAATGCCCCTTCCTTATTGCCCCTTCCTCCGCCTTGCCCTGACACACATACCCTGTCCCATTAGCCCCCCTCCCTCCCCCCTTCCACCTCCTCACCTAATACTCCCTCCTCTATGACCCATTGCCCCATTAGGCCCCTCCCCATTACACTCCCTCCCTTCCCCCCATTCCCCACCAACACTCCCTCCCTCACCCCTCCCCTATTCACTACCACCCCTCTCCCCCCATTACCCTCATCGATACTCCCCCCTTCCCCCCTCTATTCCCTACCACCCCTCTCCCCATTGCCCCATTACCACCCCCTCCCCCATCCTCCCCTCCCCCCCATCATTACGAACCTTACAAGGGTCTCCCATGCAAAGCCCGACTTCGAAATTACGGGCGTCATGACTCACCGGAAATGTAAAGCAGTCACTCTCTTTGACAAAACAGGGGATTGGAAGGAGGGAGTGGGGAGGGGATGGGGGATGGGAGGGGGAAGGGGAAGGGGGGAGAGGGGAGGGGGGAGGAGAGGGGATGGGAGGGGGAGGGGGAGGAGAGGGGAAGGAAAGGGGATGGGGAAGGGAGGAGGGGAGGGAGAAAGGAAGGGAAGAGAGAACAGGAAAAAAAGGAAGAGTAGAGAAATGTATGATGGGAGGGGGAGAAAGAAACCCCGGTAAAAGGAACGAAGGGCGGAGAGACGAGGAGAAAAAAAGGAGGAGAAAAGAAGAAAGGAAGGAGAAATGAAATGAAGTAAAGAGAACCGAGAAAAGATAGAGAGAGAGAGAAAGGAAGAAGAGAGAGGAGGGTGAGTTCACCTTTCATCCTCATTTTACTCAGTTTACTCAATTTCATCCATGTGCGTATCGTACAGAAATAAAGTGTAAAAGGAGAGGAAAATAACGAGTAATAGCAAGCATTTGGCAACAGGTTGACGAAAGAAAGAATCATTCTGAATTAGCAACTGTAGTTTCTGATTTCTTTCCGGTTTTTATGCCAATTTGCTCAATGACAGGGTAGTTTTTTTTTTCTCCTTCTCTCTCCCCTTCCTTTCCCTCCTCTCGTATCCTCTCTTTCGCTCTATCTTCTTTCTGGGTTTCATTTTAGGCTATTTCACTCTTTTCTTGACACCTTTCTCCTCCATCTCCTTTCTTCCCTTCTCCCTCTCCCTCTCTTTTTATCCCCCACCTCTCCCTACACTCCTTTATCCCTCATCACCCTCCAAACGCCTTTTCGCAGTCTCCTCCCCCCTTTCTCCACCTTACCCCCTCCCCTCCTCCCCATTTCTTCACCTTATCCCCTCCTCCCACCCTTTCTCAACCTTATCCCCCTCCCCTCCTCCCCCTTTCTGCACCTCCTCCCCCTTTTCTCCACCTTATCCCCTCCCCTCCTCCCCCATTTCTCCACCTTATCCCCCTTCCCCTCCTCCCCCCTTTTCTCCAACTCCCCCATTTCTTCACCTTATCCCCCTCCTCCCCTCCTCCTCCCATTTCTCCACCTTACCCCCCCTCCCCCCTCTTCGCCGAATCCACGTGGGAGGGCATCGCTTAATCATGTATAATTCGCCGCGTACAAATGCCACTGCTCTTCTATACTTGTCCACCGACCTTTCCGGAAATAACCTTTGTCTCGCTCCGGTTATACACACAAACCACAAAGGGAATCGGCGGAGAATGAGAGAGAGAGAGAGAGAGAGAGAGAGAGAGAGAGAGAGAGAGAGAGAGAGAGAGAGAGAGAGAGAGAGAGAGAGAGAGAGAGAGAGAGAGAGAGAAATGGAAGAATGAGAGAGAGAGAGAGAAATGGAAGAATGAGAGAGAGAGAGAGAAATGGAAGAATGAGAGAGAAAGAAATACATGGGTGGCGGTAAAAAAAAGTGTATTTCTTTTTTCTATTTTTGTTTATTTGTTTCTGTTGTTATTGGGTGTGTGTGTGTGTGTGCGTGTATGTGTGTGCGTGTGTGAGTTTGAATGTGGGTGTGTCAGTATGAATCTGAATATCAGTGTGAGAGTGAGTGTGAGTACGTGAACGTGTCCCTGTGTGTACTTGTATATGTATGTGTATATGTATGTTTATCTACATGTGTGCGTGTGCATCTTTATATTTAGGACTGTTAAACGGCAGAATAGTCAGATGCCTCTTCTCGTATTCATAGTTTTAGTTTTTTAACATATTATTTATTCATAGTTTAATGGTTTATCTTGTTTTTATATTATTTTCCAGGAGAATGGAAATATTTGCTTTCGTCTGTTTTACGAAGTGAAAAACAGACAACCTCGACGGGAATGAAAGACGAAAGAGAAAAACAAAACAAAACAAAACAAAGTAGTACTAAAAACAAAGAACGAAAAGAGAAAAAAAATACTAAAACACACGAAAACCAAACAATAAAATAATACCAGAATTCAAGCAACATAAAAAAATCGAATAAAAAACAAAACAAACAAAAAAAACACGAAAAAAATAATAAAAACTACGCCAAGCCCAACTTCCGAAAGAAGAAAAGTAAACAGAGAGACATAAACAAGATCGTAACATGTTGACAGCAACGACGACAAAAATGCGGAATTTCTACTTTGTGCACAAGAGACTCTGCCAAGGGAGGGCTGGCAACGAATGCTCTGCCTGAGGGAAAGATGGATGTAGAAGGGGATAAGGAGGAGGAGGAGAAGGAGGAGGAGGAAGAGGGGGAATAATAGGAATAGGAGAGAAAAGAGCGGAGGAGGACGTTGAGGAGGAGAAGGGGTGGAGGAGAAGGAGGAGAAGGAGGAGGAGGAGGAGGAGGAGGAGGAGGAGGAGGAGGAGGAGGAGGAGGAGGAAGAGGGGTAATAAGAAGAATAGGAGAGAAAAGAGCGGAGGAAGACGTTGAGGAGGAGAAGGGGTGGAGGAGGAAGATACAGAAAAAAGGGTGAAGGAGGAAGGACACGAATAATAATGATGATGATAAGAAAAAGAGGAGGAGAAGGAGGAGGTAGAAGAAGATGCAGAGGAGGATATGGGGGAGAAACAACAGAGAAGGAACAAAGAGTAATAATAAATTTGGCGAGGGAAGAACAAGAAAACGAGAAGAAGAAAAAAAGTGAAGGAGAAATAGAAAGAGAATAAAGATGACACTAATAAGAAAGAAAAAGGAAAGGGGAAGAGGCGAAACAAACTGAGAAGAAGAAAGACACAAAGAGAAGAGCAAGAACAAACAGGAGAGAGAAGAGCCGCGCACGCCGCCGCCATTCGGAGCTCCTTTCCCGCCAAAACGAACTGTAGCAGCGCTCTTCCAGCCGTCGCCCCCCCCCCCTCCACCCCTCGCCCTACCCCGCCATTCCCTCACCCTTTTACCCTCGCAATTTGCGTGGGTCTCACACTCAACCCCCTTCCCCTTTTCCTACTTTCCTCCCCTCCCTTCGTCTCGCGACCCCTAACCCCGCCCCCCACCTCTCCTTCTCTTGAACAACCCCCCCTCTAAGCACGGACCCCCTAACCCCTCCCACCCCCTCCCTTCCCCTTCTCCTGAACCCCCCACCCACACCGCTCGAGGGCGAGTTCGAGGAACAGTGAAGGTTACGAGGATATCATGGCGAGGAGCGACGGGACGAAGGGGGGGCAGGGGGCGAGAGGGGGGGAGGGGGGGCGGGGCGGCGCGATCTCGTGACCTCCGACCGGTTCCAGGATCTTTTGCACCTGACTCGACAACAACTGTTACCACGCCAAGACGCACGCGCGCACGCACACGCACACGCACAAATTACATGCATCTACACATTGCACACACAAATGCATGGACATATAGACATGTACGTATACATGTGCGCATATACAGAGACATATCCATGTCCATACGCTCACATAATTACACATACATGGTATACACACATACACATCCTCCGCGCGTTGGGTTAAATATAGAAATAGATAGGAGCAGAAAATGACAGATAGAGAGTAACTGTGAGAGAGAGAGAGAGAGAGAGAGAGAGAGAGAGAGAGAGAGAGAGAGAGAGAGAGAGAGAGAGAGAGAGAGAGAGAGAGAGAGAGAGAGAGAGAGAGACAACGAAACATGCCACAGTTGAAAGATAAGAATCACATCACGTCACTTTTTTCTACCGTCTTTATCCCCAAACCGTCCTCAATCACTCATACCCTTTTTATTGGCGTTTTTTTAAACCTCGGTCCTTCTTTTTGTCCGTCTCCCTCTCTCTTTCTTTCATTAACGGACTTTTTTTTCATCTTAAAAACTTCCAATATTGGTGCCAACTCACGTTAAGTCCACACAGTCCAAAGGGTACTTTTCTTTAGTTTCCCTTCTTTCTTTCTTTCTTTCTTTCTTTCTCCTCTCTCTCTCTCTCTCTCTCTCTCTCTCTCTCTCTCTCTCTCTCTCTCTGTCAGTTGCTCTGTCCTTTTTCTGTCCCTATCCATCTATCTATCTGTTTCTATATTTAACACAACATCGTCTATAACAAGGGTTTTCTCCTCCCTTTCCTTCTATCTATTCTCTCCTTTGCCTCCTACTCATCATCATCATTCTTTTTTCCTCTATCTCGTTAATCCTCCATTACTACCTCGAATCCGCACCCCCCTCATTTATCATTCTTCCCTCCCTCCTTTCATTCTCTTGTCCGTTCACCCTTATTCCCTTCCCTCCACTTTGCGATTCCTCCTTCCCTCCCGTCCCTCCTTCCTTCCCGCCCCTCCTTCCTTCCCGTCCCTCCTTCCCTCCGTCCCTCCTCCTCCTTCCCTCCCGTCCCTCCTCCTTCCCTCCCGTCCCTCCTCCTTCCCTCCCGTCCCACCTCCCCCCCCGCGCTGATATCCTTCCCACCCGTCCCTCCCTACCTTCCCTCCCGTCCCTCCCCCCCCCTTGCTGATATCCTTCCCTCCCGTCCCTCCTCCTTCCCTCCCGTCCCTCCTTCCCTCCCGTCCTCCCCCCCCCCCCCCGCTCTGATATCCTTCCCCAAGCCTCCCCCCCACCCCCCCTCCCCCCCGCGTAGGCCCGGCGGGGGGGGGCGCATAGGGACAGTGAAGGAAACAAAGGAACATTGCACCTGACGCCACCCACCTGTTCCCCGCTTCTCCCACGATCTCTAATTGGGAGACGAAGGCCACGGGGCAGAAGGGGGAAGAGGTGGTGGTGGTGGGGGGGGGGGAGGTGAAGAAGGGTTGGGAGAGGGGGGGAGGAGAAGGAGGGAGGGGAGGTAGGGGAGGAGAAGGAGGGAGGGGAGGTAGAGGAGGTAGGGGAGGAGGAGGAGAGAGGGGAGGAAAAGGAGAGAGGGGAGGTAGGGGAGGAGAAGGAGAGAGGAGGTAGGGGAGGAGAAGGAGAGAGGGGAAGTGGGGGAGAAGAGGGAGGATCTGCAGTATCCCGCCGACTGCCCCTTCTCCCACGCAGCAGGTGGCGAGCTGTAGGAGGCGAAGAAGGGGAAGGGGTGAGGGAGGGGGAGGGCGTGTGGGGGGGGGCGAGGGCGTCCGGGGGCGGGATGAAAGTATTTTGCGGGCGTGTGGATGGGAAGCGGGCAAGGGGGGGGGGGGCGGGGGGGGGGGGGTAGATTTGCGTTGGCGTCTGCACTCTTCTCTTGCGGGGGTGGGAAGGGAGAAAGAGAAAGAGAATGAGACAGAGAAAGAGAATGAAAGACAGACAATTATTTCGTAATATTAAACAAGCCGGATGGTGGAAGAGAGAGAGAAAAAAAAGCGATTGTAGCTAAATATATCCATACATGACACGTCCATTATCACTATTATTATGACAACAAATATACTACTAATAAACCGTAACATAATAATCATAATAACAATTATAACAAAAATATAGTAATAATAGAAAATAACAACCAGTATCATATTACTATCACTAAAATAATAATCATCATATTATAAAAAGACAATAATAACGATAATAATAATAAAAACAATAATAGCGATCATAAAACCAATAAAAAATAATAGCGAAGACAACAATGATACAAACTACCTACACCAACACCCCTTCCCCTCCCCTCCCCCCCCCCAAAAAAAAAATAAAATCTTGCAACAAACCCACAACCTTACACCTTGGCCCTATGTCAACAAGCGCCCAAGACAGTGCTACACATCAAGCTACAATGACCCTTAAGAGCACCACACCTTGACTATGGTGACATTTCATTTGACTCACCACACTGCTCGCCTCGGGAAACTGGTACGCACGCACGAACACACACACTCACCTGTAATGGGGGAAAAAATTCTTTGTTAATGTTTTGTGGAAATAGAATTAATGGTGGAAGTGATGGAAATGATGGTGGTATTGACGTGTCGTTGATAAATTTGGTAAAATACGTAACAACAGCATGGTGATGATGACAGTAATAATGACAACAACAGCAATGATAATCATAATAATGATGACGATGATGATGATGATGAAAATAACAGTAACAACAACAACATCAATAATAACAACAACAATAATAACAGTAGTAATAACAATAATAACAATAACAACAACTCCCCGAATATATTGCAATGTCTGACCTCCGTCATTCCTAACCTCTCTTTTTTTCCTTTTAACAGTTCTCTCTTCTTTTTTTTTAGAGATATTCCGAGTGCTGTGAAAAAAAAAGTTTTAGGTCCCCCACTTCCATGAAAAATAAGATTCAGTGACGCAGATCAATCAAGGGAGGACGTCAGCAGTTTCCCTCCTCCTCCTCCTTTCCTCTTTCCCCTTTTCCTCCTCTCTTTCTTTTCTTCTTCTTCTTCTGTCTCTGTCTCTTGTTCGTTTCTTTCTCACTTATTTCCCTTTCGCTTTTTTCTCTTCGTCTTCTCCGTCTTTCTCTTTCTCTCTTTCTTTTCCATTCTTTTCGTCCTTTACCCTTTTCCTCTTTTCCTCCTCTCTTTCTTTCTCTTCTTCTCCGCCTCTCTCTCACTTCCCTTTCGTTTCTCCTCCACACGGATTTTCAGCGAGAACCGAAGCCTGCGTGTTATGACGTCACGACTTCTAATGTAACAAAACCCCAAAGAGCAAAAGAAGATCATAACGAAAAAAATGAATAAAAAACAGAACGAGAAAAAGAAAGAGAGAAAGAAAAAAAAAACTATCTAGCCTTAAAAAAAAGAAAATGTTAAAAAAAAACAGATCCATACGAAAAGGAAAATAACTTTCTCTCTCTCTCCAAAAAGGACAAAAAGACAAAAAAAGGAGGCAAGAAAGGTAAAAAAAAAAAGAAAAAAAAAAGAAAAAGCGACCGAGCTGATAGTGAGATCGGGAAAAAGTGCTCTCTGGCATTTCCTTCGACCACAGTAACAACACATTATATTTTCTACATTAAGGTCAACTCTCCGAGGAAGTCGTCGACCTGCCCTGCATACTTTGGCTTTTTTTTCTCTCTCTCTCTCTCTCTCTCTTCGTGTTTTTTCCATCTGCTTGATTTCATGATTTTATTTTTCGATATTTTTTTTTCTATTTTTTTTCTGTTTCGTTATCTCGTTCTCTTTTTTTTCTTTCTCTCACTCTACATTTCTGCTTTTTAGTATTCTATTTTCTCTTTTTTTCCCCCTTCTTCTTTTCCTCGTTCGCTTGTCGGCCTTCACTATCTAAATTATTTCGACACCGGCTAAGCAAAGAGAGAGAGAGAGAGAGAGAGAGAGAGAGAGAGAGAGAGAGAGAGAGAGAGAGAGAGAGAGAGAGAGAGAGAGAGAGAGAGAGAGAGAGAGAGAGAGAAGAGAAAGAGAAAGAGAAAGAGAAAGAGAAAGAGAAAGAAAGAGCGAAAGAAAAAGAAAGAGAAAAAGAGAAAGAGAGAGAGAAAGCGAGAAAGAAAGACACAGACAAGACAAAGAAACAGAAAGAGAGAAAGAAAGAGAAAGTTTAACACATTCCTCCCTCCCCCACCCCTCTTGTGCATGACGGGGTCCTCGCATGATTCCCAGCGATCTGTCCGCCTCGTCGTCGGAAGGATCTCTTCTCTGCCTGTCGCCCTGCATGCTCTGCCGTCGCCAATCCACTCTTCCTATCTCTCCTTTCGCTTCTCTTTCTATCTCTCCTTTCACTTCTCTTGCTATCTCTTCTTTCGTTTCTCTTGCTATCTCTTCTTTCGCTTCTCTTGCTATCTCTTCTTTCGTTTCTTTTCCTATCCTTTCGCTTCTCTTGCTATCTCTCCCTTCGCTTCTCTTGCTATCTCTCCTTTCGTTTCTCTTGCTGTCTCTTCTTTCGCTTCTCTTGCTATCTCTTCTTTCGTTTCTTTTCCTATCCTTTCGCTTCTCTTGCTATCTCTCCCTTCGCTTCTCTTGCTATCTCTCCTTTCGTTTCTCTTGCTATCTCTCCCTTCGCTTCTCTTGCTATCTCTCCTTTCGTCTCTCTACCTATCTCTTCTTTCGCTTCTCTTCCTATCTCTCCTTTCGTTTCTCTTCCTATCTCTTCTTTCGCTTCTCTTCCTATCTCTCCTTTCGTTTCTCTTCCTATCTCTTCTTTCGCTTCTCTTCCTATCTCTTCTTTCGGTTAGGGGACATTTGTCAGAATACCGCTACTAATACGAATACAAACAATAATAATACCAGCAACAATAACAACAACAACAACAATGATAATAATAATAATAATAACAATAATAATAATAATAATAATAATAAATGATGAGGATAATTTAACATCGGATAATGATCATGATAATGAAGACTGTGTACCCTAGACCAAAAAAAAAAAAAAAAAAAACGAGAAAAACGTAAAGAAAAAAAAATCATCAATTAATCAGGCCTAACCTTGAACAACATAAAAAAAAAAACACAAAATAAAGTCATGAAACCCTCGATTATCTCAGGTCAGCGACGCAGCATCCTTGAAACCATTAAGGCGATGCTAGGTCAAAGAGAGGTGCGTGTGTGCGTGCGTGTGTGCGTCTTTTCTTTTTCTTACCGCGTGTGCGTGTGGGCGTTTTGTGAAGGACCGTGTGCGTTTTTTTGTATATGTGTGCGTTTTGTGAAGGACCGTGTGCGTTTTTTCTTTGTATAGGTGTGCGTGTGGGCGTTTTGTGAAGGACTGTGTGCGTTTTTTTGTGTGTGCTTGTGCGTGCGCGTGTGTGTGGATGTGTGTACATGCGTGTATACGGAAAGCACCACTCAAAATACCTCCTTATTTGAAGGGAGTGAATTAACGGGGTATATGACCATGGGGGGGCAGTAGGGGTTGAAGGGTTGATGGGGAGGGGGGAGAGTAGGAGTTGCAGGGTTGATAGGGAGGGGGAGTAGAGGGGTTGATGGGGAGGGGGTGGAGAGAGTAGGGGTTGAAGGGTTGATGGAGGAGGGGTGGGGAGAGTAGGGGTTGAAGGGTTGATGGGAAGGGGGGCGGGAGTTGGGATTGAAGAGTTGATGGGGGAGGGGGGGAAGAGTAGGGGTTGAAGGGTTGATGGGGAGGGGGGGGCTGGAAGAGGGGGTAAGGAACCCGCGCTGACTCGCCCGCTGATCTCGACGTGCATGTAAGCGGTCGGACTCGTAAACAGCGTGACGCAAGCGGCGAATCAGATCTTCCACGTGCTTCTTTCGAGTCTTTTTTTTATCTCTCTCTCTCTCTCTTTCCTCCATTATCTCTTGTTCTATTCCTGTCTTGGTTTCCCTTTCACCATTTGTTTCTTTCTTCCTCTGTGTCTGTCTGTGTCACTCATATTTTCTTTCTCTCTCTCTCCTTCCTTCCCTCCCTCTCTCTTTTCCTCCCTCCCCCCACCTTCCTTCCTTCCTTCCCTCCCTCCCTCCCTCTTTCTCTCCTTCTCTCCCTCTCCCCCTTCGTAGCAATATGGGAACTCAGGATTGTTACGTAAGTCACCCCTAAGCTCGCCCTGACGCCGGATGTGCCGAGGTGAGGTAAGTCGTGCCCGAGGAAGTGATGCTGAGCCAAAAGAAAAAGAAGAAGAAAGAGAGAGACAGGGAGAGAGAGAGGGAGAGAGAGAGAGAGAAAGAGAGAAAGAGAGAGAGAGAGAGAGAGAGAGAGAGAGAGGAGAGAGAAGGAGAGAGAGAGAGAGAGAGAGAGAGAAAGAGAAAGAGAGAAAACGAAAAAAAAAATCGATTGGTCAAGATTTCGATTCCGTGGCTTCGAAAACAATTAATTGGGTCGTGAGGGGGGGAAGCTCGTGCAAAATCCTTAACTTTGGCACAGGGAGAAAAAATAGAAAAAAATAGAGACAGAGAGAGAGGGGGAATGAGGGAGGGATGAAGGTAGATAGAAATAGAGAGGGACTGAGATAGATGAGTAGATAGAGAGAGTGAAAGGAAGGAGGGAGAAACAGGCAAAGATAAATAGATAGATAAAGATAGATAGATAGAGAGAGATGAAGAAAGAGGGACAGACAAACAAAGAGAAACACAGACATTTAGACAAACAAAGAACGAAAAAGAGAGAAAACACCAAGATCACGAAACAACTACAGAGAGAAAGGCCAGAGAAATTCTTAGTCAAATGGCATGCCCGACCAAGTCCTTGAATTGCACACCTAGAACCACTTCCTTGACCGCTGCTCACCTTGACCTTAGATGCCACGTGACTTGTAAGAAAAAAATAGGGTCACTGTCCTAGCTCATTTGGAAAAAAAGCTAATTTCGCTTAATTTTCAGGGAGACAGAAAGCAGGAGAGATCTAAATAGATTGATAGATAGGCAGGGAGATAAGGAAGGAAACAAGTCGACAGATAAATATCTAGAGAGATAGATAAGTACAACTACATTTTGAAGTTCAAAAATAGCTCTCAGTAGACCAAACCCCTACAAAGGTCAACAGAGAAAGAAGTGGTGGGGTAGAATTCCGTAAAATATAACATTTTATAAAATAAAAACGTAAAATTCAAACAGAAGGTCCCATCCATATTTTTTCCCATCCTCGCTAAAAAAAAGAAGGGAAAAAAAGCTGTTATTGTCGCCTCGAGATGGCAAAACCGCAACGTGACCGCCCTTTCGACACCTTGTTTGGACGGCGACCTGCTCAATCAGCTGATTACCTACCTGGCCATATCTGCGAGGACCAAGTCTTCCGCCGAGATTGCGCTTCGTGTTGTGGTATGAGAACGAACAAGCGGGGGGAGGGGGAGAAGGGAGGGGGAGGTAAGGAGGGGGGAGGGGAGGGGGGGACAAGGGGGACGGAGGGAAGGAGGGGAGGAGGAATGAGTCGGGGTACGGGGAATGTGAGTGAGAGGGGGAGAAGGGAGTCCCCCCCCTTTCTCTTTCTCTCTCCCTCTCCCTCTAGTTAGGTAAACAGTTGTGCTGATTTCGCACTGGTTAGGAAACATCCGTGAGCTTCATCAAGATGAGGGCTTTTTAATTGATTTTTTTTCTCTCTCGGGCTCGGTTTTCTATTCCGCTTGACCTGGTCAGTTTAAAATGATTTAGAGAAAATTTGAAAAAGACATCTAAACACAACAACAACAAAAAAACAAACAAAGCACTGCAAAGAATGTATATAGAACACAATTTTACACCGAGACGAATCCCAAATTTCCCACGAAGCCAAAAACAACAACAACAAAAAAAACGAAAACCAGCCTATGTACCCCTCAATGTCCCCTTCTGGAAAACCGACCCTTCCCGTTCTTCCTCTCCCGCGGCGCCTCCTCGTGACGCCATAAAGGAAAACAGGAAGACTTTAAGGCACCCCCTCCATCCACCCCCCACCCCCTCCCCAAAGAAAAAGCCTAAACACAGCCTCTCCTCGTCGGGTCGTGTGTTTGAGGTTGACATCACGAGAGCTGGGGCGATAGACAATACAACGGCGGTCACCGGGCACTCGGGGAATACACGAGACCTAAGTGACGCGTGGCACTCGGACCTTCTTGAGAGAGAGAGAGAGAGAGAGAGAGAGAGAGAGAGAGAGAGAGAGAGAGAGAGAGAGAGAGAGAGAGAGAGAGAGAGAGAGAGAGAGAGAGAGAGAGAGAGAGAGAGAGAGAGAGAGAGAGAGAGGAGGGGGACGGATGGATGAAGGGAGGGAGGGAGAGAGAAAAAGAGACAGAGAGTGAGTGAGAGAGAGAGAGAGAGAGAGAGAGAGAGAGAGAGAGAGAGAGAGAGAGAGAGAGAGAGAGAGAGAGAGAGAGAGAGAGAGAGAGAGAGAGAGAGAGAGAGAGAGAGAGAGACAGACAGACAGAGAGAGAGAGAGAGAGAGAGGAGATAAAGAGAGAGAATCTGAACAGACAGGTAATGAAGTGACAAACGCGTAACCACATCAAAGGTGCACAGCAAGGCAGTCTTTTGGGTAGGCAGACAGATAAACAGACATAATGACAAACACAGAAAGACAGGCGGACAGATTAAAAAAGAGATGAGAAAGGCGATGATGTCAGACCCTCGTGGACAACCCTTGCCAATGCCTCCGCCCCACCTTCCACCCCTGCCCCCCCCCCCGTCCCCCTGACACCAACCTCAGCATGGGGTATGCGATCTGCCTTAATATTGCGGGTCCCGCTGGGCGCAAACAACGATTGGCTAATCGCGCCCATCATCGCTGGGACAACACCAGGTGCCATCGCCCTCTCTCTCTCTCTCTCTCTCTCTCTCTCTCTCTCTCTCTCTCTCTCTCTCTCTCTCTCTCTCTCTCTCTCTCTCTCTCTCTCTCTCGTGGTAGTTTCTCTTTACCACATATCTTTATTATTTTTCTCTTCGTATCATTTTTTTTATATCTTTAACATCTGATAATTAAGTGGATAATTCGAGACCGAGTGAGAGAAAATCAGACAGACAAAGAAACCCACATGAAGTAAAAACAAAACAACAACAACAAAAACGTGTCGACGCCGCGTGGGACATGGGCGGCCCAGACGTAACCGTGGGCGGAACGAGTATGGGAACCCAGGCGTAACTGTGGGTGTGACAAGGAGGGCAATACGAGGACCTTGGGCGCGGACATGCGAGGGCTGTCAGGTAGCAGAGGCGAGGACCCTCCGCGAGACAGGTTCATGGCCAGCGCCAGGTACCTCGTCAGCCTCCTCCCCCCTCCCTCCCTCCTCTCCTGCTTCCCCTTCTATCTCCTTCGCCTCCTTCTCCTTCCCCCTCTCCTGCTTCACCTTCTATCCCCACCCATCTCCTTCGCCTCCCCTCCTTCCCTCTTTCCTGCGTCCCCTTCTATCCCCACCCATCTCCTCCGCCTCCTCCTCCTTCCCACCCTCTTCCTTAACTCCTTCCCACCCACCTCCTTCGCCTCCTTTCCTTTTCCACCCTCTTCCTCACCTCACTTCCCACCTATCCTTCCCATCCTATATTAACCTTCCTTCCCGCCCATTCCTCATGCACCCCCCCTTCCCCACCCATCCCCTGTCCGCTTTCCTCTACTCCCCCCCCCCCTCCTTACCCTCAAACCGCCCTTCCCTTGTTTCAGAATCTTCCTACTCCTTCGTCTGAATTCTTCCGTTTTTTTTCCTCTTCCTTCTTTCGTCGAATTTCATCCACTATACTCTCTGTCACTCCTTTTGGTTGGAGAGAGAGACACAGATAAATAGATAGAAAACCTTCATTCCTTCTATCTATTCTCCCCATCCATAAGGACATAAATAAGTAAATAAATAACTAAAATAATTTCTGGAGGGGGAGGGAGGGGGGTACAGCGAGTAAGGGGGGGGGTGAGGTGTGGGGCATAAGAGGCTAGTGCTGGAGGGCGTATGAGGGGGGGGGGGCGGGGCGGGTATTAGGAGGATAATCCCACAGAAATTCAAAAAGAAAAAAAAAGGCGTTGAGAAGCAATTAAAAAACAACAACAGCGGGTTGTAGAGGGATTCGATTGCCTATCATTATCACTTCACTGTACGATCACTATCATCACTATCATTCATATCATTATCATCATCATCACCGGCACTGCCATTTATATCATCATAATCATTATCATCCATAACATTATCATCATTATCCCACTGTCTCTATTATTCCATCATAACCAGTAAGATCCCTGTCACCATCACCATCATTATCATAATTACTACCATCATCATTATCACCATCATCATCACCGTCAGCACACTCATCATCATCATCATCATTCTCTTGCTTTTACGCGCTTTCCCTGTTGGAAAAACGTTGACTATTTGTGGTTAGGAATACGAGCTATTTCGCAGCTTGTCCAACTATGCCACGAGTATCCTCTTACAAGTTGATTCAGAGGAAGTTCAGGGAAATGTAAAATTGGGATTCCGTTTCCGTCTCGTTCTAGGGCGGGACAATGGTTTGAAGAATGGGAGGAGGAAGAGAACGGAGAAGCAGAAGAAAAACCAAAAGAAATAAAAGAGGAAGACCTTTCTTTCTTTTTTTTTTGGTAGAGTACAGCAATGTCGACATTCAAACTCGGGGAAAATTATTACGATATTTTACTACTTATATCTCCTCATCCGTTATATCACACCAACTTAATAAAACAACTGATTCCATTCATAATCCTTGCAATTCAAAGGATTCAAAGAGGCAAAGAGCACTGAAGAAAAAAAATGGCGCTAAAATGCGTTCCCTTGTCTTTGTTGCAGCCGGGCGGAGCGGAAGGAGGACGGACCAATCAGCGACCGCGTAAACAAGAGATGGATCGCCATTGGTCAATTCACTTAACTCCGGGATCATTCGAGCAACCGTATTGTTAATAGATTGTTTTTTTCCCTGAATTA
This sequence comes from Penaeus vannamei, assembly GCF_042767895.1. Taxonomy (NCBI): domain Eukaryota; kingdom Metazoa; phylum Arthropoda; class Malacostraca; order Decapoda; family Penaeidae; genus Penaeus; species Penaeus vannamei. The sequence goes on along the minus strand of NC_091568.1, from coordinate 33,970,967 downwards.
TATTCCTACTTTCGAAATATTAAATCTGGTTGATATAGAGACGATGGTATATGATAAGACTAACCATCAGACAATTAGAAAAATAACGATAAGGCCTAATAATCATGATATTTTCGCTTAATATATGGCAGGTAAGTAAAGAGACGATCAATTAAATCGCCATTCAGAAACACTCTTCTACTATGACGTTTCTAACCTTGAAAGAGAGTGGGCAAGCAACCAAATATTCACGCGTTTACTAGCCTAACCGCATTGTCCTTCAAAGCAAGAAGAAAAAAAAGAGAAAAAGAAAAAAACTACATATCACCAAGGGGAAATACTGAAGAAAAATGTGAATGAAGATTTATAAAAGGGCCTTAAATCTTTGGACACGAGAAGCAGTGGGACATTCAGGAGACACTGATGTCAAAAAAGAAAGACGAAAAAAGAGATAGAGAGAGAGAAAAAAGAAACAGAGGGAGGAGAAAACAGTGGGTTTCCTCTGCCGCCTTTCAACTGCAATTTTCGATCAATGATGTTGCTTTCCCTGCAGCTCCATGGCTCCTGCTGATGCCAAGGATTTTGCGGGCTCCCAGTACCATGCGCAGTGACTCAGCGCTTACTGACTGGGTATCGGTCAGCACTGCGCGTGACGTGTACAATCTAGTCTAAACAAATGGCCGTTGGTGATATGCCCAAGAAAGAAAGGAAAAGAAACCACAAGAGATTCAAAAATAAAAGTTTGTTAAAAGCCCATCAATTTTACGGAATACTCTACGCATCGCCGCGCCACGTTTCACTTCGCCAAATCCCGGTATCCAGGGAGCGAGTGACTGACACAGATACGGCGCTTTTATTTACCTTTCGAACAGTTGACAAGGTGATGATTCTGTGCTTCCCCTGAAGTGGAGCACCCGTTTCTAGGTAACCTATATTCGCCGTCAAGAAGTCGCTAAACAGTGTTACACAACATGGATGAGTCACAAGATTCACTTCGGAGAAAAATAATCATTGTGTGAAACACCTGTGCCAAATGTATCTCCGAACCACGCAGCCCATCGCACCTGTTTCCTCCCGCGCCCACTCCTGGCGGTGAAGGAGACGGGGAAGACGGTGATAAAGAGAGAGACGGGAGATGAGGGGGAAGACGACCCAGGAGAAGAAGGCGAAGAAGAAGAAGAAGAGCCCGGACGAAAATGACCTGAAGGGGCAAGGAGAGGCTTACAAAACGACGTTCAAACACTCTTTGTTTCTCCGCCCCGGCCCTGGCACCACGTACCTGCCCGGTATTAATGATCTCTTTAATCGCCCAAGTTCATCAAAAAAGCGGAAAAAAGGGGGAAAAAAGGACGCGTGGGGCAACGACCGCTCCCAACGAACCATAGGAAGGGACGCCGTACCAAGTATCCGCCTACGGCTGCTCTCGTGGCAACCGACGGCGGGAGGGAAGGAATGGGGGGGGGGGGGGGCGTGCGTCAGCCCCTGATAAATTCACAGGTAATGAACGCGCTGCCAGGTATGGTGACGGTGGCGCTGTCTCTCAGATCTCTGTCACGGGTTCGGGGTGCGCAGTGCGGGCGGCGAGGGCTGTGGCACGGGCGCGCGCGGCACCCAGCGGGACCCAGCGGCAGAACTGCGTAACCCAATTAGTCTCCTCTCTTGCCCCGAACCAATAATCGGCTCGTGCAACATTTAGGAAAAAAAAAACATCGCAATGCGCAAAGAATGAATCATCAAATATCCAGAATCACTATAATAATAAATGACAATCGATTTGATCAAACATACATATTTAACATTACGTTTTATGATCAAAAGTCACAGCTACATCCCCCCCCCGCCCCCCCAGGCAACCATTGCGTGCCAGTAACGGCGCGAGTGTGACATACAGCATCATGTGTGGAGCAATGGCGAGGTTCATGCCTGGCCTCCATCAATGTCGCCCACGCTAGTTAAAAATACACCAAGCTAAAGATCCTCCAGCACGACTATAACACAAATGTAAAAGCTTCGCCGTGATAGCTTAACATCCGCTACATCCCCCCTCCCCCCTCCCCACTCCCCCGCCCCCTCCCCCTTCTTCGCGGGAGGTTGCAGGTGTCGACGCTCCGACCTACAGACACACACACACACAAAACATGACCGCGTTCTTTGTTATTCCTGTTCCAAAATGCATCCGTCAGCCAACCAACCGAGCAATCGATAAACAATACCATAAGTCTATCCCCCTTTCTCAGCCCTGCGCTTTCTCTCCCTTCCTTTCCTGGCCGACGCACCGCGCTCTCCCCTTTCCCCTCCTTCGTCGCCTCCGCCCGCCTTCACCTCCCACCCCTGTCTCGTCCGCAGCGCCCTTTCCGACGCCCTGGGCCGCCCATTCCTCCTCCTCCTGACCCCTGGGTGATGACAGGGGGCTGAGTGACCCGGTGGCCTTCACTGTCAGAAAGTCAGATCGTTATTGTACTTTCGCGCAGATGTTCCGTGCCGCCGCCCCCCTATCGTCCCCTACCCCCTCCCCCTGTTTCATTTTAACGAGGACACATGCTTAGCCAGAATGGATCAAAACAGTGACATCACGAACACCCACACCCACACCCACACACACAGACACAGACACACACACACACATACACATACACACACGCGAATGGGAAAGAAGGAAACGATAAGGGAAGGGAAGGGAAGGGAAGGGAAAGGAAGTGAAAGCAAAGGCAAGGAAAAATGGAGGCTACCGACGGGAGAGGAGGACGACCCCGGGGGCCAGGGAAGGGGAACATGTTGCAATAATCAATGCAAGGATCTACATGCGCTGACCCCCTCCCCCCTCCAAACCACACACCCCCTCCCTCCCCCCCAAAAAAAAGACTACAAGCAAACGAACGAACGAACGCATTCACAAATAAACATAAACAAAAACAAATACAAAAGTGAGAATCCAGGGAAACGTGAAGGTCGACGCAGGTCAACTCAGGCTCCCAGCGCAAGGTCAAAGTACAGGGTGGGTTTCCCTCGCTCGTCATAAGCTACTTGTGGCAAAATTTTGAACGGATTCCCTATTCCCTTCCATTTTCTCTTCATCTTTCTTTATTCCTTCCGTCCTATCTTTCCTTTTCGTTTAGTCTGTGATTTTTTTCTTTTATATATATTTCTTGTGTTCTTCGTTTCTTCATTTTCATTACGTGTTAAAATTACACTTCCTCTCATATTCTCTTCCTTATTATCACTTGCCACTCTCGGGACGGCGAACAGTGAATAAAAACGAGGTCTAAATGAATAAACAGATGATACATACATGAATAAAAACGTAAGCAAATAAGTGAATGTCTGTTTGAAGCTGTGTGCGTGTGTGTTTGTGTGTGCGCGTGCGTGTATGCGCGTGTGTAGGTGTAGGTGTGCGCGCATCTCTGTATACGCGTGTTTACAATGACTATTCGAACGCTCGAGCATTGACGTAAATGTGCTACAAAAAAAGTACATATCAGAATTCAGGAGGTTAATGGTGGTACCTTTAACAAAGCCGCCGTATCCTCCCCTCCCCCCTTCCCCCTCTCCCCACTCTCCCTGAATAGCAGTTATTCCCTCCACCTCTACATGGAACTCAGCTTCACATGTCCGATACCTCAGCTCTTACGGCTCAGGTAACTAACGCATAACAGACTATAGAACAAGCGTATCTTGCTATCGGGTACGATGGCGGAAATGCGAGGATCCTGGTTCCACTGACCCGGCCGCCGCTACCCCAACTTCGTAACCTTTGACCTGGGAAAGACAGAGAGAAAGCGAGAGAGAGAAAGGGAAAGAGAGAAAGAGAGAAAGAGAGAGAGAGAGAGAGAGAGAGAGAGAGAGAGAGAGAGAGAGAGAGAGAGAGAGAGAGAGAGAGAGAGAGAGAGAGAGAGAGAGAGAGAGAGTGAGAGAGAGAAGAGAGAAGAGAGAAGAAGAGAAGAGAGCGAGCGAGAGAGAGAGAGAGAGAGAGAGAGAGAGAGAGAGAGAGAGAGAGAGAGAGAGAGAGAGAGAGAGAGAGAGAGAGAGAGAGGAAGAGAGAGAGAGAGGAAAGAGAGAAGAAGAGAGAGAGAGAGAAGAGAGAGAGCGAGAGAGAGAGAGAGAAAGAAAAACA
>NC_091568.1:33951877-33961877 GCF_042767895.1 Penaeus vannamei | reverse complement strand
AAGGTCCTAAGACCCTGTAGGAAACCGGCGTATCACATAACGACTCCCGAGACTCCCGGCGAGGGGCACCAACATCCCGGACGTCGAGGGAAATTGCAGATTCTGGTCACGGCTCGGCGCCTTCGTCAACGGTCATGGTGGCTGTGTTCTCTCTTTTTTTCTTGTGCTTCTCTCTCTCCCTCTTCTTTACCAACGACCTCTGCTTCCTCCTCCGATCGTCCTGCTCGCCTCCTACACTCTCATCCCTTCGTATCCTACCTCCTTCTCGCATTAGATCCTTCTCGAAGCTGCCCTCAATAGGAGAAACACCACGTTCTTCCCTCGAACCCTTCCCTTCCCGCGAGACGATCACCCGGCCGCTTCCATCATTATCCAAGGTGCAAACTCCTCTTCCCCGCCCATAGAGGGACAGGACCCGAGTCGTTCGTTTCGCCGAGGTCGTTATCGCTTCACCACGGAAGATTCGCCTCGTAGCCATAAAGCCACAGAAGGGTTTATCTCTCTCCCTGGTAACGTAACTCGCCCTCGGCCATTTTATGTCCCCTCTCGTCCAGCCGGCACGCTATGGGTACGGAAATTATGGCGTCTTTCGGGGGACTTATCCTCGTTTCCTCATTTCCCCCTCGCTCATTTTTCAAATCATGAATCCGTGAGTCCGGCTGCTCCCTGTGCGTGCGGCGAGGCGAGGGACAGCGGGAACCTGTGCAAGGCGGGAGGGGGCGCACCATTACCCTCTCCAACACCGCGCGCCTGTTTCCGGGATTTTTGCATTATCTCTCTCGGGCCGATCGCAAGGTGCGACGTCGAGGGTCTTTGTCGTGATCTCGGCGGCGTTCGAGGTGGGATAAGTGGATAAAAACTGGTCGCTGGTCCAGATAAAAACGTCGGGATAAAAATTCCATAAAACATAACTGGTCACCTGGGTGTCCCTGAAGTGTTGTTGACTCGGCGGAGTCCTTGGACGGTGTGCCTCCCGACTCCTGCTTCCTCTTCCTTGCACACTACGTGCTTATCCTCGCTCTTCGCCACATGCAGGCGCTACGTACGTACGCCCTTCATCCTCGCCGCCCGTTCTGGACGGTGACGAAGGACATTCCATCGCCCCTGCCGCACCTGCTGCGCCCACCTCGGCGTTCTCCCCCGCGCGTTGGAGCCTCGGATCAGTGTCACCTCCCCTCCTCCTCCTCCTTCTCCCCTTCTGCAGGATCCCTAAAAGCAGGCCCGGGCGTGTCCTTGGCAGCATGATCCCGGCGTCGAAGACAGAGTGACGGTCGCTTTCCTCGTGCTGACTCACTGTCTCTCGTGTGACACAGTCTCCTTACATGACAACCATCTCCCCATGTTGTCGTTACCGTCGCACCTGCCGCGCACCTCATGCAGGCTGGAGTTCCCCACCCTTACCCCCTCCATTCCTCACCTCCCGCGCCTCCCCCCACCCCCTACCTGCCCACCCCTGTTCAGGCTTAACCTCTCCTCCTCCCAGATTGCAGTTTCGTCCTACATAACAACCTCATTATGCATTTCCATTCCTCCGCCGAAAAACACCCCTCGCACCCCCTTTCTTGACCCACTTCTTGCCCCGCTTCCTCTCTTTCTCTCCCTCTCCCTTTGTGTCAGCTCCTCCCTTATTTCCTTTCAAGCAGTCTCTCATTTTCTAAAACACATCCGCGAGGATTTGTTTCACTGCCAACCTGTCATTTCGCCCTCCTCCATTTCCCTCGCCGCCCCCCTTTCCCCTCCCTCCCGGCGTCGCTTCCTCCTTCCCCCTCTTCCTCCTTGCCACCCACATCCTCCTCCCTCTCTTCTTCCCCGTTATCCCCGTCCTCAGGCCCTCTCGCCTTGTCCACGAATCGCCACTCGGTCGATTCGAGCGGGAAACGCGATGCCCGACGAGTGGGGGCAGGCGGGGGGAGGGGGGGGGGTGTAACGCATGTTCCATCATTCATCCTCCCAGTAGCAAGGACAGCGAGGTGGCATGCCGCCGCCCCTCCCGGACGCACAGCGCGGCCTCGCGGCCTCCCTCCAAGCACGCCTCCGTCAGCGCGGGGGCTTCCTCGCGCGACACGGGAAGGGGCCGAGCCTTTGTCTCTCCAGCGCCGGCGATGGCCATTACGCCGTTTTCCGATCGGCGGGAGGAGGAAGGAGAAGAAAAAGAAGAGGGGCGTGGTGCGAGACCCGACTCACCCGGCAATCCATTACCCTGTCACAGGTAGTCGTTAACTGTCCTTTGTCTCGCTCCCGACTAACGGAAACTTTTGGCGCGCGCTGTAATGTGTCCGCTCCTTTTGGGTATCCCCCCCCCCGGCGCTGATGTCACGTCCGTCTGTCAAGCAGCGGCAGCAGGAGGCGGGGGAGGAGGACGACGAAGGGGAACAAGGAAAAAAAGAGGAAAAAGAAAGACTAAAAAGAAATCCTCATCACAGAAGCGCCAACCGTTAGCCGAGGCGAGGGAGTGGAGTGGGTGACTATGCCCCGCCGTTGGAAGGGACGACTCCCGGGAGACCTTGGCGCCATAACAGTACCCAGTGGTAAAAATAAGGTTCGGCATCACACGGCGGAGCGAGACCACGGAAGTGCCACGTCACCCTCGTCGCATCGCACGGGGCACGGCGCGACCATGGAGACACAGGTGGCAGCGCTTTGTTTACCAGGAAACCGGCGCTTCCCTTCCTCACGGGGAAACGGACAAAGAAGCCACGGGAACGGATCGGGAGGAGCGCGAGGGTGCCGCGTCCGATTCCTCCTGCCGACCTGCGCAAAGGGCGTGGGAGCGAGACGTTGCCGCCAATAAAAACGCCAGATTGCAAGTAGGGGAGAAGACCTAGATAATTACATGCACCCTATGTATGTACACAGACTCTACGGAAACAGTCAAGGCCGTGGGAACTGGAAGATAACAGCGTAAAACTTTCTACTCGGGTGCGCCACTATCTTTTTTGCTACATGTAATACGATAATGACAGGTTATAATAAAATCATTAATAATAATTACGAGAAAAAGGATACAACTGAATTGTCGCACCCCCCCCCCCAAAAAAAAAAAAGTCCCAGAAACCGTTGCCAAATCGAAATGAATCCCAGTATCGCTTGAATTATTAGCAGCTATTGACACGAGAAAAACAACAATAACAAAACAACATAATCACAATCCAACGATACCACTGACAATAACGACACGGAACAAACTAATAAAAGACGACATAAAGGAATCAAAGAACACCCTGACCCGCATTCGGATGCATGGACGCCGAAACAAACGAGCATCTATACCGGCGGACGGTTGGCGACGCTGGCAAACTCTACGACACCTGTTTCTTATTGAAATCATTTTTTCACACGTGTGCAAAAGCCAAGTGCTCCCACCTGTTACCTGATCTGCCATGTACACAGTCCGCGCTATAAAAAAAGAGAACGAGTCCACTTTTACTTTATTTTGTTTAAACTCCCGCTGAGCAAAACGCCAAAAACGGTAAATAATGATAAGAGATTTACGAAAATACGAACTTGAAAGACACAAACAGGTAACAAGAGACGAACCAAATTATCGAGAGAGAGAAAAAAAAATAAACAAAGCAAAGAAAATGAAGATAGAAACCACAATTCAAATAACAACGCGATATGAACAACAACAATAAACGAAAGAAAATCGAACGCCATCCACCGGCGACCGAGTTCCCGCCAAAAATGATGAAGCGCGAAGAAAAACCCGCAGACAAGGTAAGACGGGGGGAGAAGGAGGAGGAAGGGGGAGGGGCATGGGGTGTGTCTGCCGCAATCCCCCCCTTCCCCCTTCCCCCTTCCTCCCCTCCCTCGACTGCCGTGCCTCCAACTTTTAACCGTTTCTAGGTAAGACGTTCCTGCGCCGGCCGGATCAAAATGTCTCCCGACACCTAACCTTCTTTCTCGACGCTAGAATCACGCTCAACATACTATCCCGTATTCAAATAACGCCCGCCTTTTCCACCCACTCATATTTACCCTCCCGCCGAGGAGAGAGAGAAAAAAACCCAACAACAACTATAATTTAAGAACAGAACTGCATTCCAGCCCGCCTCACAACAGACTGTGGAGCACGCTGCCGCCACACTCCGTCCCTCGATCGCACCAGTTCAAGAACCAGTCAGTATATCAGTGGCCCAAAGGGAATGGCCCTCCTGACTGGGTGACACACTGCCCACTGTCGATTCGCGTGCGTGTGTGTGTGTGTGTGTGTGTGTGTGTGTGTGTGTGTGTGTGTGTGTGTGTGTGTGTGTGTGTGTGTGTGTGTGTGTGTGTGTGTGTGTGTGTGTGTGTGTGTGTGTGTGTGTGTGTGTTTGTGAGTGTGTGTGTGTTTGTTTGTGAGTTTGCGTGCGTGTTCGTGTTCGTGTGCGTGCGTGCGTGTGCGTGTTCGTGTGCGTGCTTATGTGTGTGTGTATACGTGTTCCTGTACCTGTATATACGTTTACCTTCCACAACGTGTATGCTTATCAGCGTAAGCCTGGGTCTTCCAAAGGGTGTGCAAGTGCCCTTAAGTGCAGTTACACATTCCTGCCACCCCCCCTCCCCCCTCCCCCCCCGTGGTAGTTCGGATCGATTTTTCCTTTTGTCTATTTTTAGCCCCATTTCTTGCCTCTCCCACAATACGTAAACAAGACCTTCGCCGCCGCTCTGGAGAGTCGGGATTTCACACTAATTTGGGACTTCTGAAGGTTCGCGTCTGACCCTGTGGTATTTATGGCAGATTTTCCTACAGGAGAGGGAGGGAGCGAATAGGAGAGGAAGAAAGAGAAGGAGGGAGGGAGAAGGAGAAGGGGAAGGAGAGAGGGAGAAGGGGAAAAAGGGAAGGAGAGGGAGAAAGAGAAGGAGGGAGGGAGAAGAAGGGGAAGGAGAGAGTGAGAAGGGGAAGGAGAGAGGGAGAAGGAAGAACAGAGAGGAAGAAGAAGCAAAGAGACAGACAGAGACCGAGAGAGACAAACAGACTGACACAAACAAAGAAAGAACAAAAAATCAAACAACACCGAATGAAAAAAAAAAAAAAAAAAAAAAATGACAAACTGACAGAACAGACTAGACAAGACAGCCAGACAAAGACCCACCAACACCTATCCGTCGCCTATCCGCCGCCTCCGCCCGTGTTTGTTGTCGCCATGTGCTGCATACGTGTCTGGGAAATGTCTCCCGCTAATCACAGAAGCAAAACATTTCCCTCATCGCTTCTTTGATGGCGGAAATTGCCGCAGGGTCCGGCCGCGTAACCGCAAGTACCGGCCGCAGCCATGGGAATCGGACGGTGTCGGGGGGAGGTGAGAGGGTGTGGGGGGGGATAAGGAGGCGAAGGAGGAAGAGGAGGTGGAGGAGAAGAAAGAGGAAGGAGGAGGGGTGGAGAAAGAGGAGCGACAGGAGTAAAATAGGGGGAAGAGGAGGAGGAGAAAATGGAAGGAAAGAAGAATTTGGTAAATTTATTTAAGCAAAAAGAAAGATGGAGAAAAATTGTGTACACATATAATTATACATATTTTTTTTTCTTTTTACAGGGGATCTGATTGAGCCTTTCGAGAGAAATGTGTGCGTGTGTGATGACAGTAATAATCAATGATAATAATAAAAACATCAGTAATATAAATAATAATGGTAATAAAATTACTACTAAGACGAACGAGGGAGGAAGACGACGCTAAAAGATAGATGAAGGAAGAAGACCGATGATAAAAGGTGGACAAGGAGAAGGACGATGATAAAATATGAAAGAGAGAGAAAGACGACGATAAAAGATGAATGAAGGAGAAAGACTGATAATAAAAGGTGGATGAGGAGGTGGCAAGACAGAGGAGAGGGAGTGGGGGTGGGGGTGTGGAAGGGAGGATGGGGAGGCGTGTCACAGGAAGCGCAGGTAGCAATGGCAACAGGTAAATGGAACGAAGGGAAGACGCGGACCAAGGGAGGAGAAGCGACAAACTCGAGAAAAAGCGGAAAAAAAGACGAAGGCAGAAGAGATTAGGAAATGAAAATGAATAAAAAGAGAGAGAGAGAGAGGAAACGCCCCGTACACCCCCCCCCCCAAAAAAAAAAAAAAACGGGATTAAATAAAGGAAAACTGAAATAAATCGACCCAAATCTACAAGCCATAAAAAGGCATTAAAACAAAAAATAAAAAAAAAGATAAAAAGGTTAACCGAAGTGGGGCGAGAGGAAACTGTCCTACAGGAAGCCCTCCCAAATTGGGGCCCCGTCGCGTAGCATAGGATGTGAAAGTACGATAAACGTTGATTAAGGAAAACCGCGGGAGGGAATCTTGCATTTCTGGGGCGGGGGGTGAAGGAGGGAGGAAGGTGTATTTTAGGGGGAACCTTTTCACGCGCGCGGTTACACCAAGGGTATCTTTTGTGGGTGTCTGTGTGCACGTGTGTGTGTGTGTGTGTGTGTTTGCGTGTGCGGCTGTTTGTGTGCTTTCTTTGTTTGCGTGCGTGTGTGTGTGTGTGTGTGTGTGTGTGTGTGTGTGTGTGTGTGTGTGTGTGTGTGTGTGTGTGTGTGTGTGTGTGTGTGTGTGTGTGTGAGCGTGTGTGTGCGAGCGTGCGTGCGTGCGTGTGTGTCTGCTTGTGTTTATGTGTACAGAGGCGTGTGAGTAAGCGCCACCGTGTGTATACGTTGCATTCATAGCCCCTCACTTCCATTCATTTCCTGTCGCGAGTGAACTTGTCCTGCATACAAGGAAAAAAAATGGGCGAACATCGTAAATAGAACGAGCGGAGTTATTCCGGCCGCCGCGCCGCCCTCTGCGTCCCAGGAATGCACCCCCGGCGAAGTGCGGGCGAGGGGCGTCGAGACAGCGATGGGAACTCGACGCTGTGATGGCGAGTTGATGGTGATGACACTCGCCTGGACCTTAGACCCCCCACCCCCCCTCCTTCCCTCTCCCCCCGACTCACATCCCGCTCCGAAGTAAGGCCCCGCCATGACCCACGTGAGTCACGAGGTCGGGTGCTTCCCACTCCCCCTCTCACTCACGCCCCCTCGCTTCTCCCCCATTCCTTGCGCCCCTCCCCGTCCGGCGGCCCCTTCTCCTCAAGCCCGCCTCCACGCACGCCCTCTCCCCTTCCTCACCCCTCACCCCGCCCCTCTCTCCCTTATCCCTCTCACCCACGTCCCTCTCTCCCTTCTCCCTCCCACCCATGTCCCTCTCTCCCTTATCCTCTCTCCCACCTCCCTCCCACCCACGTCCCTCTCTCCCACGCCCCTCTCTCCCTTCTCCCTCTCACCCAGGCCCCTCCCCGTCACTCACGCCCCTCCCCGTCACTCACGCCCCTCTCCCCCTCTCCCCCTCTCCCCTTCACCCTTCGAATCGTGCATGCTTGCCCTCACACTCTGCCCTCGCTCGCTTCCTGTCCCGACGCACCTTTGGCTTTCACTCTCGAAGTTGCCTCGCCGGGAGAACTCCTCCTCGGGGTTGAGCGGCAGCCGGAAGTTGCGTCAGGAGGGGGAGGGGGAGAGGGGGAGGGAAGGAAGAAGAAGAAAAAGAAGAAGAAGAAGAAGAAGAAGAAGAAGAAGAAGAAGAAAAAAAGAAGAAAAAGAAAGAAAAAAGAAGGAGGAGGAGATAAAAGAACGTGAGATAAAATGAGGAGTAAAAATAAGAAGCGAATAGACAAGAACTACAAACGAAATACAAGGCGACAAAGGAACGAAAAGTGGGGGAGAAAAGATAGAGAAAAATGGATTAAGAAAACGCAAAAAATAGGAAGGAATGAAGGAGGGCGTAGCATAGAGCGTGAGGAAGGGATAATGAAATAACAGCTGACGCACGGAGAGACCGAAGAGGAGACAAGGAGGGAGAGGGGAGGGGGGGGGTGCAGGTGCAGGTACTATGTGTGAATGTGTCAGCACAAGTCACGTTCTGGGATGAAACAGAGGAAGAGGAAGAGTAGGAGGAGGGGAAAGACGGGGAGGAGTAGATGATAAGGCAGAGGGGAAAGAAGGAGGAGAAGGAGGGGGAGAGAGTAGTAGGAGACAAGGAGGAGGGAAAAAAGGGGCAAGAAAGAGGGGAAAATAGGAGTAGGAAAGAAGGAGGAGGCGAAAGAAGGTTAAGAATAGGCGAGAAGAAGGAGGGAAAAAATGGAAAGAACAGAAGAATAGGGTAGAAAGGGGACGTGAAGGAGCTGCTCACGCCAGGATGCTCCAGCCGCATCACCTATTAGCCCCCCCATGACCTTGGCGATGTCACAGGAGGACGCGGGGATAAAGGTCAGCAGCAGTTCCATCAGCGAAGAGGAAGAGACAGAAGCCGTAATGGCGGTGATGTTACGAGGTCATGCAACGCCCATCCGATGCATGGGAGATGGGGAGCGAGCGACGAGAACAAAATGGGCGGTTAGGCATTCAAAGTAAGTGTCGGGGAAGGTGAAACGGCAGACAGGTGTCATATCCACCGGGGAACAGAGGGAGAGACAGCGAGAGGGAGAAGGAGGGAGAGGGAGGGAGGGAGGAAAGGAGGGAGGAAAGGAGGGAGGAAAGGAGGGAGGGAGGGAGGGAGGAAGGGAGGGAGAGAGAAAGAAAGGGAGAAGAAGGGGAGAGGAGAGGAGAGAGAGAGAGAGAGAGAGAGAGAGAGAGAGAGAGAGAGAGAGAGAGAGAGAGAGAGAGAGAGAGAGAGAGAGAGAGAGAGAGAGAGGCAAGAACGTACACCTGACAGCGTGTCCTGCATCACCTCACCCTCAGCCCCACCCAAGTCCCTTCTACTGCTCCCCTTCTTTCGTTCCCTCACCCTATTTATCTGCCCTCCTTCCTCCTCCTCCTCCTCCTCCTCCTCCTCTCCCCCTTCCTACAGCACCAGGATCCCAGCGTACTTCCGGGACAAGTATCTAACTCAGGAAATATCCCTCTCCCCCCTCCCCTCCTCCTACTGCCCCCCCCTCTCCCTACCCTACAGTAAGGCGGGGGTGCGATCATGTCTCGAATCTTCCTTAATACCATTTCAGATTTTTCTTTATTTTTTTTCTTCTTTTAGAAAGTAGAGGCTTAGGAGGGTTTACCTGCAGGGGAAGGGGTTGGGGGTGTGGGGGTGGGGAGGGGGTTCCAGCCGTCGACATAATATGGGTTAGTGTCACCGCCTCCTTCGTTTCGCGTCATCCCATAGGTAACCGCAGGAGGCCTCCCTTCCCCGCCCCCCCTCCCTTCCCACCTCTCCGCCCCCCTCCTTCCCCCGACCCCCTCCTACCCCGCCCGCGCTACCCGGTTACCTACTCTTTTATAGGTGAATAATTACAAAACCGAATAGCCGCCGCTCTTGCCGCCGCCGCCGCCGCCGCCGCCGCCACCCGCGACCCCCCCCCCCCCCCCCCCCCCCCGGACTCGCACCTGTTCCGCCGACGAATGGCAACGCGAAAAGACATCGGCGCCGCGTTCTCATTGGCCGATCCGCGCGGCCAATGAGCAGCGCAGTTACAATAGCGGATGCGCAGCTTCTTTGTACGTAAGAAGACGAGAGTGAACGAACGGGTCCAAGGTCTTGCACATTCGGACGAGGCTCTTCGCGGAGAGGAAATTCCAGTTTGTTTCGGCCGCGTGTCACAAGTCTGGGCGGCGCGCGGGCTGGTTTTCCGACCTTGGGCCGCCCTTGCACAGCGAACGGGAAGTGGCGGCTGAGCGTTACTGCGCATAACGTTGCACTCGTTTGGCGGGTAAAAAGCAGTAGTGTGACGGGCTGTTACACTGTAGGAGGAAGTCTCACCCCACCTGACTCCGTCCTCCTCCTCCTCCTCCTCCTCCTTTTATCCTTCCCCTCTTCCCTTTTTTTTCACCCCATTCTAGTTATCTTCCTCCTCCTCCTATTTATCCTCCTACCCCCTCCCTACCCCTCTTTATCCTCCCCCTCTTCCTTCTTTCCCACTCTAGTTATCTTCCCACCTCTACTCCCTTTACGTTTCTCCTTATTTTACTCTCCTCCATTTCCTCCTCCTTACGCTTCCCTCCTCTATCCTCACGCCCACCCATCAACTCAGCTCTTATCCCTGTCACTCTACCCCATCCAGTT
>NC_091568.1:33940399-33943877 GCF_042767895.1 Penaeus vannamei | reverse complement strand
CGCCTTTGCCCTATCCATTCACTTTCTCCTCCTCCTTATCCCCTCCTCCTTCATCTGTTTTCTTGCTCGAACTTTCAAGAACCTTTCTGGGAATTTTGGATCATTAGTTACTTTTCTTTCTCCCATTTTTGCAGTTTTATTTTCGTCAAGGATGTGGGATATTTTTTTTCTTCTCAATTATCCTAATCCTATTCATTTCTCAAAATTTCCCCCCTTTTTTCTCTCTTCATTTCCTCTTTTCTCTCGATCTCACTTTCTCCCCTCTCTCTTTCTTCTTTTTTCTCCCCTTTTTTTGCTTTTTCTCTCAATCTCTCTTTCTTCTTCCGTTCCTCCCTCTTTCTTTTTCCTCATATCTCCCCACTCCCCACTTTCACTTTCATTTCTTCTTCCGGTGTTTCTTTCCTCCTCTTTCTTTCTCCCTCTTCACACGTCCCCTCATCCGTCTCCTCTTGCTCTCCTTCCTTCTTGTTTTCTCTCGTCTTTCCACTCAACACAGCTCTGCTTATCTGAATTTCCTCCCTCTCCCTCCATGTTCTTTTCCTTCCCTCTTTCGTCCTCCTAGCGTCCCTCCTTCTATCCTGTCTTGCCCCTTCCTTCCCTCTGTCCTGCACTTTCTTGCCTATTTTATGCTTTTCCTCCCTCTCTCTTCCCCATCTATCCCCTTTTCCTCCATTCTCTCCTTCTCTGCCTCTTTCCTTTTTTTTCCTTCATGCTTTCCCTTTATCCTCACTCCTCTCCTTCATTCTCTCTTTCTCTCCCTCTTTTTTTTCTTTTTCCCTCCACATCCCCTCCCCTTTATCCTCCTCCTCCTCTCCCTCCTTCACTCTCTCTCCCTCTTTCCTTTCTTTTTTTCCTCCATCCCCTCCTTCACTCTCTCCCTCTTTCCTTTCTTTTTCCTCCATCCCCTCCTTCACTCTCTCCCTCTTTCCTTTCTTTTCCTCCATCCCTCCTTCACTCTCTCCTCTTTCTTTTTTTTTTTCCCTCCATCCCCTCCCCTTTATCCTCCTCCTCCTCCTCCCCCTCTTCCCTCCCTCTCTACCCCCCACCCATACGCCACCCACTCTTGATCAATGCTCTCTGACGTAAGCAAAATCTGGAAGATGCACCACACGCGCCGCTTCTTTTCACTCGCTTTCGTCCCCTTTCCTTCCCTCTGGGTTTCGTTCGCCCATTTTCCCCTCGCTCGCAGAGAACAGAGAGTCGCCATGGTTTCCCCTTCTTTCTCTCTCTCTCTTTCTCTCTTTCTTTCTCTTTCTCTCTCTTGTCGTTTTTTTTTTTTTTGGGGGGGGGGTATTTTTCTATTCTTTTTCGTCTTTTCTTTATCTTTCTTCTTTTCTATCTCTTTTTCTTTCTTTTTCCTTTCTCCCCCCCCTCTCTCTCTCTCATCACGGAATAACGGTTTATAATGAAGAAAAAGAAGAAAATAAGACAAGGAGATAAAAAAGGAGAACGATAGAGGCACAGGAAAAAGCAGGGGAATAAAAAACACATATCACCTCGTTCACATCCTTCGCTCGTTTCTCTCCCTCCCTCCCTCTCTCTCTCCCTCCTTTCTGTCCCTTCCCCTCCCTCATTTTCTCTCTCTTCCCCTTCACCTAATCCCACACCTTGGCACCTCCCTATTTCCCCCACTCCCTTCCTCCCCCCACCAGCAATCCCAGTCTTCCTCCCCCTTCCCACATTCCCTTGTCCGCTCCTCCCCCTCCTTCCTAACGTCCCCCCTCCTTCCCTTCCCGCTGATCCCCCCTCCTCCTTCCCCCTTCCCAACATCCCCCCCTCCCTCCCCCCGTCCCCCGCCCCTCTCCCTGCCCCCGCCGCTTCTCGGATTCCCATTCCTGGAGGCTGGCTGGATGTAGGGCGCCGCTGGAAATAGGACGGCTAAGGATATTACCGACAACATGTAGCCTTGGAGCGCTCTGACGTCGGAAGGTCAGAGGCGTCTGTCCCTCTGCAGCGCCGCCGAGGGGAAGGGTGAGGGGAAGGAGAGGGGGAAGACGAGGGGAAGGAGGGGAGGGGTTGGAGGAAGGGGTGAGGGAGTGGGAGGGTTAGAGTTAGGGAGAGGGAAGACGGGCAAGGGAACGAGAGGTGGAGGGGTGAGGGGAAGTAAGTGAGGGGAAGACGCGGGCGAGAAAGGGGGTGAGGGGAGGGGGAGAGGGGAAGGAGGGAAGGCGAGGGGGAAGGAGAGGGAGGGGGTTAGGGGAAGGAGAGGGGAAGTTGAGAGGGGAGGGGTTGGGGAAGGGAGAGGGAGAAGACGGGGCGAGAAGGCGAGGGAGGGGGGTTAGGGGGAAGACTTGGGGAAGGGAGGGGGAGGGAAAGAGGAGGTTAGAAGTAGAAAAGAGGAGGGGAATGGGAAACCAGACGAGGGGGCGGGGAAGGGGGGTGAAGAAGGTGATGGGGAAGCGCGAGGAAGGAAAGGGAAGAGGATGGAGGTATAACAAGGGTTGCGGAGGAGGGAAGAGGAGGGGAAGGAGACGAGAAAGACAAGTAGCGCAGCGAAGAGGTCAAAGGGAACGCCAGGAAACTCGGCGGGGGGGGGGTACGGGAACAGCGACGGACGGAGAGAGACAAGGAAAATGAACAGGAATAGAATATAAATTTTCTCCCATATATATATATATATATATATATATATATATATATATATATATATATATATATATATATATATATAATATATATATATATAATATATATATATATATATATATATATATATTATATATATATATATATATATATATATATATATATATATATATATATATATATATATATATATATATCTCATATATAAATATACATATATAATATATATAAATATATATATATATATATATATATATATATATATATATATTATATATATATATATTATATTATATTATATATATATATATATATATATATATATATATACATATATATGTATATATATATATATATATATATATATATATATATTATATATATATTATATTATATTATATATATATATATATATATATATATATATATATATATATATATATATATATATATATATGACACGTATACATATATCAAAGGAAACCATTTTCCTTTTCTTTTTCCTTAACATCGTCGTCAGAAACTGTAATACGACATGCTATAAAGACACAATCTTTTTACTCACCAGACAATCACAGTCAACCCGAAAACCACCGAACGGAACTTTACCTGGAAAGAAAAGGAAAACAAATTAATTCCAGCTGTCAACAAAGAGCAACATGGCGCAACAAACAAACAATAACACGACAGAACCATTAAAACAAACAAAACAAACAAACCGATTTCTTCTTTTCCTCCTCCTCCTTCTCCTCCCTTCAACTATCCCAATTCGCTGATAATTTTCATCCTTTTTTCACACGATAGAACCAAAGCAAACAAAACAAAACAAAACAAACAAACCGATTTCTTCTTTTCCTCATCCTCCTTCTCCTCCTCCTCCCTTCAACTATCC
>NC_091568.1:33927899-33937899 GCF_042767895.1 Penaeus vannamei | reverse complement strand
AAACATACACCCCTTCTTCTTCTCCCCCTCTTCCTCTGTCCACCCTTGACCTCCTTCTGCTTGCATTCCTCTCGACCCCCTCTCTCCTTCCTCTCTCCCTCCCTCCCTCTTTCCCTCTCTCCCTCCCATCCCTTCCTCCCTCTCTTCCTCTCTCCCTCTCTCTCCCTCCCTCCCCCTCTCCCCTTCTCTCCCTCCTTCCTTCCCTCCTTCCCTCCCTCCCTCTCTCTCTCTCTCTCCCTCTTTCCCTCCTTCCCTTCCTCCTTCCTTTTGACTTCCGCCCGTCATCCTACCCTCCTTGCTTGACTTGCCCGAACTGGCTTGACTTGCTTGCTCTCGGCTTGCCTTCGCTTGCATTCCGCTTGCGTTGCTTAGGGTGATCTCGGGCACGTGAAACCAAGCGGAGTCAACGAGAAGAAGGGGAAAGAGGAGGGAGGGAGGGGAAGGGAAGGAGGGAGAAAAAGAGGAGGGAAGGAGGGAGGGAAAGGGAGTGAAGGAAGGAAGAGGAAGGGAAAGAGGAGGGGGGAAAGGAAGAGGGAGGGAAAGAGGAGGGAAGGAAGAGAGAGGGAAAGAAGGAGCGGAGTAGAGGAGACGGAAGGGAAGGGATGGAAACGGAGTGGGTAAACGAGGGAGGGAAGGTGACACAAGATAGGAGAAGAGAAGAGAGGAATAGAGCGAGAGAGGAAAAGGAGGGAGGGAGGGAGGGAGGGACTGCGACGAGAGGGTAAGGGTAGTGGGTAAGGGTATGGACAGGGGAGGGTAGGTGCCAGGAAGGTGCCAAATGCGCAGGCAATTTGGAAACGAAGCCCGATACGCCGCACGAAAGACAGAAACGAACACACAAGCACACCGAGGCACGCACGCACGAACACACGAACGCTAAGTGAACACACGAACACCTACATGAACACACGATCACATAAAAGAATACACGAACGCTAAGTGAACACACGAACACCTACATGAACACACGATCACATAAAAGAATACACGAACGCTAAGTGAACACACGAACACCTAAATAATCACACGAACGCCTACATGAACACACGAACGCCTTAATGAACAAACGAACGCCTAAATGAACACACGAACGCCAAAATGAACACACGAACGCCTAAATGAACACACGAACGCCTACATGAACACACGAACGCTAAGTGAACATACGAACACTTAAATGAACACACGAACACCTACATGAATACACGAACGCCTAAATGAACACACGAACGCCTAAATGAACAAATGAACGCCGAAGTGAACACACGAACGCTAAGTGAACATACGAACACCTAAATGAACACACGAACACCTACATAAACACACGAACACCTAAACAATCACACGAACATCTAAAAAAAACGACACACGAACACGACAAATCCACCCACACGCGCACAATATCCACACACACAACACCCACGACACACGAACGCACAGACGAAAACACGAACCCGGGTACGAATTCACGAACGCAAGGACGAACAAAACAATGAACCAAAACTCCGGGTCTGGGTCCGCCCGATCGTGGCCCTGGGGCGTGGTACTAAAATTAAGTTTATTTACGTGTGCTAAAAGGATGAAAATTGTAAGGATAATAATGATAAAAGGGAGGAAGAGAGAGAGAGAGACAGAGAGGGAGAGAGAGAGGGAGGGAGGGAGGGAGGGAGGGAGAGAGAGAAGGGAGGGAGAGAGAGAGAGAGAGAGAGAGAGAGAGAGAGAGAGAGAGAGAGGTTAAAAGAAAGAAAAGAAAGAAAGAAAGAGAGAGAGTGAGAGAGTGAGAGAGAGAGAGAGAGAGAGAGAGAGAGAGAGAGAGAGAGAGAGAGAGAGAAGAAGAAAGAAGAAAGAAGAAAGAAAGAAAGAAAGAAAGAAAAAAGGAAAGAAGAAAGAGTAAGAAAGAAAGAAAGAAGAAAGAAATAGAGAAGAAAGAGAGAGAGAAAACAGAAGAAGCAAGAGAGATAAAACACGAGAGAGAAAACAAGACCCAGAGAATAAAACAGAGAACAAAAAAGAAAAAGAAAAAAAGAGCACACGCATGCACAAGCAAAACGTGACCCCCCGAATAACGCGACTTCAGAACAAACGATTAAAATGCGGACGGATTTAGACTCTGCGGATTTCGCTCTCTGCTTGCGGCCAAATTTCCCTCCGTGGCACCATTTAGCGTTTCTGCGTCTCTCTCTCTCTCTTTCTTTATTTTTCTCTTTCTCTCCAACTCTTTCGCTCTCTCTCTCTCTTTCTTTCTTTCTTTCTCTCTTTCTCTCCATCTCTCTCTCTCTCTCTCTCTCTCTCTCTTTATTTTTCTCTCTTTCTCTGCATCTCTCTCTATTTCTATTTCTCTCTCTCTCTCTCTCTCTCTCTCTCTCTCTCTCTCTCTCTCTCTCTCTCTCTCTCTCTCTCTCTCTCTCTCTCTCTCTCTCTCTTTCCTTTGCTCTCATTTTCACCTCTTCCCCTTCTCTCTCTTCCTTTCCATCTCTCAATCTTTCTTCCTTCCCTTTTCCCCTTCCTCCTCCCTCCTTTTCTCCCCTTCATTCTCCCAGTATTCCTTCCCTCTCCTAATTTTTCTTCCTCTCGCCTTCTCACTCTCTTCCTCTCCATCTTCCACTCCTACGTCCATCCCTTTCTTCCTCCCTCCCTTTCTCCCCTTCCTTCTCCTATTCCTCCGTCCTCTCAAATCTCTCACCATCTTTCTTATGGCTTGATAATTTATGGCTTGATAATTTTTCCAGGTACGAATCAAGCCATAATTCAGAACAGGGGATTCGTCTAATTAAGGCATAATTATCCGAAGACGGCTGGAGAGTACACATCCGGATAGAACTGTAGCGAAACAAGATCGGGATCGACGTATAAAATGATGTTTATGCGTTATGCGCGCGCGCGCGTGTGTGTGTGTCAGTGTGTCTATATGTTTGTCTATATGTCTGTCTGTCTCCCACTCCTCCTCTCTATCCTCCCCTCCCCCACTCTCACCCCCAACCCCTCTCCCTCTCGTTCTCCTCCTTCAGTTCCATTCATCTCTCCCTCACCTCCCCCTCACCTCCCCCCCCCCCTGATTTCCTCCTTCCTCCGCGCATCCCCGTGAATGGCTACACTCCATTCCTTTAATGAGGCAATAAAGATATCTGCTTCAATCCCCGGCTGCCTCGCGCTCGTCGGGTCTCCCGCGCCGGCACAAAATCGCCCTGTGTCAATGCAACACGGAAGTGCAGGCGAATAAAAGAGAATGGGAGGGAAAGAGAGAGAGAGGGAGAGAGGGAGAGAGGGAGGGAGGGAGAGAGGGAAGGAGGGAGAGAGGGAAGGAGGGAGGGAGGGAGGGAGAGAGAGAGGGAGGGAGGGAGGGAGAGAGGGAGGAAGAGGAAGGGAGAGAGGGAGGGAGGGAGGAGAGGAGGGAGGGAGAGAGGGAGGGAGAGAGAGAGAGAGAGAGGAGGGAGGGAGGGAGGAGGGAGGAGGGAGGGAGAGAGGAGGGAGGGAGAGAGAGGGAGAGGGAGAGAGGGAGAGAGAGGGAGGGGGAAGGAGGGAGGGAGGGAGAGAGGGAGAGAGAGAGAGAGAGAGAGAGAGAGAGAGAGAGAGAGAGAGAGAGAGAGAGAGAGAGAGAGAGAATATGCGAAGATACAATATGCATTATGATCACGATTCCCACTGACGCATTATCTCCTTTTCCTCCTCTCTCTCTCTCTCTCTCTCTCTTTTCCATTCTTTCTATCCTATTTTTCGCAACAAGGAAAATATAATTGCACAAAAAAAAAAAAAATCGAATATGCCAAACGTGTCGCATTTCTCTCTCTCTCTCTCTCTCTCTCTCTCTCTCTCTCTCTCTCTCTCTCTCTCTCTCTCTCTCTCTCTCTCTCTCTCTCTCTCTCACTGCTCTTTTCCCCTTTCCTTGCGTCATCCGCCGCTGCCATTCACTCGCAACACAACACCGCCGGCGCTTGGTACATGAACTTTATTCCTGCACCGACGGAACACACGCCCACGAGGCTATACTCGGCGCAGGTGTGGGCGGCGGACGACAAACAACTCAAACAGCAAACAGTTAGGAGCAGTGAACATTTTGGAACTGTGAACAATACGCGGACACACTGGTCCCGCGTAGGCGTGCGAGATAGCCGCCCACACCTGCAGACAGCCTCTGCACCTGCTACTTTAAGAGCATGGGCGCGCGACGCATCCCGACTATTCGGAGGCCACCGCATGCGCATGCGGGCGAATGCGAGGCGCAGATCAGCGCGAATTCCAGTCTGTGTTGGTGTGTATGTGGGTAATATACACACACACACACACACACACACACACACACACACACACACACACACACACACACACACACACACACACACACATATATATATATATATATATATATATATATATATATATATACATGAATTTACATATGATTCTATTTACATATACTAAATAATCAAATACAAGTCAATGACGCCGATAGTGTTGAAAATAAAGGAATAAAGCAAGGGAATCCTCACTTAATGGGTATTCTAATTCCCGTGTTTACGACTCCGTTTCCCCGCCTCCCCTTCCCCTCATTCCCCTCCCCCTCCCCTTCCCCTTATTCCCCTTCCCCTCCTCCCCCTCCCCTTCCCCTCATTCCCTTCTCCTTCCCCTCCCCCTCCCCCTCCCCTTCCCCCTTATTCCCCTTCCCCTCCACTCCCCCTCCCTCTTCCCCTCATTCCCCTGACCCCTTCCTCTGCCCCCCTTCCCTGACGCACTGCCAAGGAGCGGCCGATCAGTGACGTCGGTTTAACACCCCCCTTCCCTCCCTCCCTCTACCATGGTCTCCCCCTCCCTCTTTACCCCCCTCCCCTCCCCCATTCAGCTCTTCCCTTTACTTTCCTCTCCCTTTCTCTCCTATTCTTTCTTTTCATCTTTGATATCATTCTCTTATCTGCTCACTTTCTTCCATTCCTTCTTCTCTCTTTCTCCTTTCTTCCCTCTTTATCACATCGCCCCGTTCTTCCTTCTTCATGCCATACGCTCAAGTCTTCCTCTTCTTCTTCCCTATACTTCCTCCTCTCCTTTCTCACCCTCCTCCCCTTACATCTCCCTCCTCTCCCCCTCTCTTCCTACACTTTCTTTCCCCTCCCCCTTCCCCCCCCATGACCCACCATTCCGCACAGCTCGTCAGCCTCGAGACTAACCCCCTCCCCCCTCCCCCCCTTCCCCCGGCCACTCCGAAGGGAACGGCAGGAGAGAGAACAAGGAGGAAGAGGGGAGGTGGATGAGGAGGGGATGAGGAAGGGGAAGGGGAAAAGGGAATAGGGGGGTAGGGGGAAGGGGGGGGCACTCAGGCACTCCCGGACGAGATAAGAAGAGGACGAATTAAAAAGAAAAGGAGAAAGATTCCCCCATGCCTCTCTTTTTTGTATACCTTCATTCCTTCATTTTCTCTCTCTCTCTTTCTTCTTTTATTCTGCCTTCCATACCTCTTTCTGAACTACCAACCCCCCCCCCCCCTTCTCGCGTTTCCCCATCCCCTTCGTTCGTCATTCACTCCCTTTGTATACCAGTCTATTTCCAACTTTCTCCTTTAATTACTCCCTCATTCCTCATTCCTCATTCTCTTCTATGGCCTGATTATCGTTAATTCTTCCCCAATATAAATCTTCCTGATCTTCATTCACGTCTTTCGTTTTTCCTTCTCATGTTTTTTTTTCCGACAAACCAATATCATATAATATACATATACAGCGTTGCAGAGACAGAGAAAGACAGAAGGAGGGGAGAGAAGGGAAGAAGAGGGGAGAGAAGGGAAGAAGAGGGGAGAGAAGGGAAGGAGAGGGGAGGGAAGGGAAGAAGAGAGGAGGGGGACGGGAGGGAAAGGGCCCCAAGAGAGGTGAATTAGTCTGACACAGGTACGGGAGGTCCCCAGCCCCCTCCCCCCCTTCCTACCTATCCACTGCACTCTCCTCTCCGCCCCTCCCCCTCCCCCACCCTTTCCATCCCTTCGCCTGTGACGTCATTCAGAGACTGGTAGGGAGAGGCAGGTGGGGGGGGGGGGGTGGACGTCCTTCTTTCACTCCACCCACAGTTTTCCCCTGGTGTATAGTGTATAAAAATAAACGAATTTACGTATAACAGATACACATCTATTATCTATCTACCATCTATGTGCTTGTTTCCGCACATGCCAGAATAAGTACACATACATCTACCATTCACACGCACACACGTAGAGCCGAGCGACCACCGTCATCTACACGGCACAGCGGAAGTCGCCAAGAGCCCTCGCTTCCCTTCCTCTTCGGCCTCGACCTCTTCATCGGACCGGTCGAGGGGAGAGGCCCTTCGCCGAATGACACACGAAATGCGCAGCGGCGAGCGTACATACCTTCCGTCTACTTCAGAATTCCATATTTTTATTTATTTTTTATCTATATATTTTTTATTTTTTTATTTATTATTATTATTTTTTTATTTTTATTATTAATTTTTTTTTTTTTTGGGGGGGGGGTCCGTTTGTCGTGCGATTTATTTATCTATCTTTTTTTTTTTTTAAGGATTATTGATTTTTCAGATGGTTGACACGACGCGAGCCACCTGTTTATCCTTTCAGAAGGTAAAATGGCGGTCCTGACCTTTGGTGCCAAGCATCCTATACCGATTTTCATACAGCTGGTACACCTCGTTCGCATCATTCAGGTGGCGCATCGTAGCCCCCCCCCCCCGCCATCTGCCCGCCCTCACCCCCCATCGGCAAAACCAAGGCGACACAGACACAGAGTACGAGCATCGACCTCCCCCCCCTCCCCCCCCTGCCCTCTCGTCCCCCACTTATTCCTCCATCCTCCTCCCATCTTCCCTCCCCCTTCACCCCTCGCCAGCCTCCTCCCACCACCACCCACGCCTACCCCCCAACACGCACCATTCCCACTCCTTCCCCCCCACCTCCCCCCCACCGCCGCTTCCAATTCCCAACTCCGGCCGCCCTCGTCTGTGGGCGGATGACGTCACAATACTCCTTCGGTTGCCCGATGAACGATGACTGATTTCCCCGCTTCTCCCATTCTGTCCTTTGACGCGAATCGGCGGGAAACTGGACCTCCTCGCTCTCGGTGCCTGGCATGACGCGCGATGCAAAGGGTTATGCAACGCGTGTCGAGGTTTCATTTCGATTCAGGCCTTTTTGATTTTCTCAACTGAGATATCTTTATCTGTTTTTTTTATTTTCTTCTCCTCTGCCTCTGCCTGCCCGCCTCTCTCTCTCTCTCTCTCTCTCTCTCTCTCTCTCTCTCTGCTCTCTGCTCTGCCCGCTCTCTCTCTCTCTCTCTCTCTCTCTCTCTCTCTCTCTCTCTCTCTCTCTCTCTCTCTCTCGTGCGTGCGTGCGTGCGTGTGTGTGTGTGTGTGTGTGTGTTTGCGCGTGTGTGTGTGTGTGTGTTTGCGCGTGTGTGTGTGTGCGTATGCACATACACAAGCGCGTGTGCCTTCACTTGTTTGTTTATCAACTCCCCAATCCCTCCCCACGTGGCGTAAAAATAAAAACCGCCAAATCATTCACCTTCTCACATTATTGTTTCGTCATCGCGAGGAAGGAAAACCCGAAATCAAAATATGCACGAGGAAAAAAAATCCCTCCCCGTGAGCACGTGCAAGCGAAAGTCTTAACCTCAATACCAGGAGGAAAAGTGCGAGTGGATATTCCTCCGCCGCCAAGGTCGAGTCGGCGAGGCACTTCCCGGGAGACGCCGCGGCCGCCTGGCGTTCCGAGCCGCCGCTCCCCCTACACACGACTTGCTAATGGCCTAATGGGTTGCTGCGATGGGCACCGACACGTGGGTGTACACGGAATACTTACACGCAAACGCAAGGAGGCAAACACACACACAGACGAAAACAAATACGCACATACACACACATATAAGCAGATATATACTCTCACACGCACACGCAAACCCATACAAAAACATGCATACATACAAACACGATCATATACACAAACAAACAAAAATACCCACACTATAAATAAACACAAACGCACAGGATCAAATACAAAAGTAAACAAAGTAACAATAACGTCACAAAGACGCAAACAAAACCAAAAACAAACACAAACAAAAACCAAAATCACAAACACACAAACAAAACCAAACACACACACACACACACACACACACACACATACAAACAAACACACACACACACAATAAACGGGGTGCGATAAGGCGGATCACATATACAGATATTTCTCATTTCCTCCGACACGAGTGACTTGCAGAGCCGGTCGTGCTCATTAGAGGGAAGGCCTTTTACCTGGGAGGAAAGGTGAATGGCGGAGGGGGAAGGAAAGGCAGAGAGAAGGGGGTTAATTAAGAGAGAAAATGGGAGAGAGGGAGAGATGGAGTGAGGGAGAGAAGAGGTGAGGAAAGAGAGGGAGAGAAGATGTGAGGAGAGAGAGGGAGAGAAGATGTGAGGAGAGAGAGGGAGAGAAGAGGTGAGGAGAGAGAGGGAGAGAAAGGGAGGGAGGGAGAGAGAAAGAAAGAAGGAGGTGGAGACGCAGAGAAGCAGAGCGACAGAGAGAGAGAGAAAGAAATTACATCAGAAGGAAAACAACAGAGACGGAAAGAAAACAAAAAACGGGCACAGCCACAGAAAACGAAGGCCCCGGCAGGCAAGCTGATGTTACGTAAGTTCTGATCCCTAACAAGTTCCAGTTGACACTCCAGAGACGGCCCGCAAGGTCATTCCTCTCCTCCTCCTCCTCTTCCTCTGCTCTCCCCCTCCCCTCCTCCTCTCTCCTTCCCCTCCTCCACTCTCCTTCCCCTCCTCCTCTCTCCTTCCCCTCCTCCTCTCTCCTTCTCCTCCTACTCTTCTTTCCCTCCCCTCCTCTTCTTCCTTGCTGCTCTCCCTCTTGTTCTTCCTCCTCTTTCTCTCATCTCTCTCTCCTTCCCCTCCTCCTCCTCCTCCCTCCTTCTCCTCTACTCTTCTTTCCTACCTCTTCTCTCTTTCTTCCTTGCTGTTCTCCCTCTTGTTCTTCCTCTCCTCTTTCTCATCATCTCTCTCTCTTCTTCCCCTCCTCCTCTCTTCTTAATCCCCTCTCCTCCCTACTGCCTCCTCCTGTTCCTAGGCTGCCCCCTCTCCTCTCTTTTCTTCCTATCCTCCCCTCCCTCCTCCCTCCTTCTCCCCTCCCTTCCCCCACACACCACCACCAATTATCCCAAATGCGTCGCGAACCACCGCATCCCCTTTCCCTCTTACCTCCTGCTTCCTCCCCCCTTACCCACTACCCCCTCTTCTTTCTTCCTCCCTCCTCCCTCCCTCCTCACTGCCCCCCTCCTCATCCTGTCCCCCCCTCTCCCTCCTCCCGTCTCCCCTTCCTCTTCTTGTTCCCCCTCCCCTTCCTCCTCCCGTTCCTCTCTCTCCCTCCTCCTGTCCCCCCTTCCTCCCATTCTTTTCTCCCTCCCCCTTCCCCCCCCCATCTCTCTCTCTCTCTCTCTCTCTCTCTCTCTCTCTCTCTCTCTCTCTCTCTCTCTCTCTCTCTCTCTCTCTCTTTCCCTCCCTCTCTCTCTCTTTCACGGCTAATATCTTCGACGACTCCCACACTCCCACTCACTCCAGCACCCAAGACACGACCAAATGAAATACCCCCCTCCCCTCCCCTCACTCCTCCTCCCCTCGCCCCCCTCCCCCCCCCCCACCTCCCCTGTTCATGACCTTGCACTAAGAGACGTAATCCGGTTGATAAGCAACAGGAAGAAGGAAGAGAAAAGAGAGAAGATCATGATGATGATGATAATAAGATGAATACGAATGAGGAGGGCAGAGCATAGTAGAGAGAAAGGTTGAAGAGGAAGGATGAGAGCAAGAAGAAACTGAATAAAAAGGGAAGAATACAAGCGGGAAAAAGACGAAAGATGATATAGAAAAAAATGAGAGAAAGAACACGCGGAAGAAGAAGAAAAAACGAAAACAAACAAAGCGAGTAATACAAGAAAGAACAAAATGAAGAAGAAAAAATCATCATAAAGAAAGGAGAGAAGACAGA